>NC_056739.1:1419749038-1419796538 GCF_019279795.1 Protopterus annectens | reverse complement strand
ATCATTCATCTCCACACATGCACACACACACACACACACACACACACACACACACACACACACACACACACACACACACACACACACACACACACACACACTTGCCAGTACTGAGATGCATAGGTTCATTGCTTCACAGGTGTGTAGTAGGCAAATGGGCCTGAAAGCTGTACAAGGCTAGGCAAAGGGAAATCAGGCCACTTGACAATAGTCTCCAGTGTGGCTCAGGGGTGTAGTCCTTGGAGTGGTACCCAGGGGTGGTTATTGTATTCACCATCCACTCATCTGGGTTACTATTGTGGGTGGCAGATGATGTGCTCTGCTTCCTATGTATGTGATCTATATTCCATAACATGGACTATATTTCATAACATGGACAGTGTCTGGATTGTGCACATGTCCCACACGGATGTTCTTTGACATGTGGAAGTGTACTTGAGGTCTCTGGGGCATGTTGTGTGGACAGATTGTTATCTTCTGATGTAGCATTCCTGACCTCATTTGGTGAGACCTGGCTATGTAACTGAGGTTGTGCTTGCACCTACATTGACAGCATGATACAGGTATTCAGTGGAGTTAGTGGCATCTGTCCATACAGGGCATGTGTATAAGGCATGGCATTTCCTTTGTGGGTTATGTTTTCAGACTCTACAGTTGTTGCAGGCTTCCAGTGGGGGGCATAGCAAAAGGGCCACTGTAAGCATTTATTTGCCTACATCAGGGGTGGAACAGGGTGCCATGTCCTTTTACTTGCTGGATAACACACACTCAGTCAGGAGATATAACACATCAAAGTATTGTCTGATGGCAGTGGCACTGTTGTGGTCATCAGGCATGTAGTTAACTGCAATCACACATGGTTACTATCTGTGAGGCAATATGCAGGGAACTACCAATATAGTGGTTGTTGCCTAGCCAACTGTGCTTGTGTATGAGATGTGGGTGGAGAGTGTTTTTTGAGTAATAGAAGGGTTGCCTATGTTGCTCACAAATCCATAATGTCACATGTAGGGCTATGGATTGTCTACACCTGCCTCTCCGGTGTTTGACATCTGTTGTCCTTGTAAGGTGGGCATTGTGACATATACTCACCTCAACGTAATATTTTAGCAAAACCCATCCCACAATGGATCCTGTTATTACAGAATCACAGCAACCTCCACACAGGATATTGATGAGAAATATATACACACAAATGCACACTTGGTAGTACTGAGATTCAAACCCCTATCTAGCTATGTATTGCTATTATCGTGTACTGCATTTATCGCATGCACCATAGAGCTTATAGGATGGATGTTGTCCCGAGGTACTTCTAAGGTGAGGAACATCACTAGCCCTTGTAAATACTGGCATTGGGTGATGTAGTGAGTGAGAGATCACAAAAAATTTTTACCCTACACAAACATTTACATTTGCCAGGGGTGAGGTTCAAACCTCTATCTATCAATCTGTATGGACCATTATGTTATGCATTTACCACATGCACCACTGACCTGACATGGCTTAGTATTGGCAACAGGTACTTCTAAAGGTGAATGATATCTGCAGGACTGCTAACAGCAGGCTCTGAGATGTTTACTGGGTGTAAATGGGGCCAAAGTCTTTGAAGTACATACACAAACACTTGCCATAGATGAGATTCAAACCCGTACCTACGTAGTTACTGCTATTACATTGTTCTGCATTTATGGTGCACACCATGGACCTTACATGTTGGAGAGTACTGCACAGGTGTCTTTGAAGGTGACTAACATCAGCAGCAGTGCTAAAGGTGGGATACAAGGAGAGTAGTAAGTGTGAATCTCCAGTTATCCTCAAAGGCACACACTCTCTCACAGAAACACATACAGTTTCACAGTTGCCATGTCTGAGATTAAGACTCCTACCTAACTAGTATGCTACACTATAGCATTACACTGTTATTACAGGCACCATGGAGCTTATATGTTGGAGAGCTCCTCACAGGTATCTTTGAAGGTGACTAAACTCAGCAGCAGTGCTAAAGGAAGGATAAGGGGAGAGTAGTAAGTGTGAATGTCCATAAAATAAGGTATTATCAAATACACACACTCTCTTACACAAACACACACAGTTTCACAATTGCCATGTCTGGGATTAGAACTCCTACCTAAATAGTATGCTACATTATGGTAATATACAGTTATCACAAGCACCATATAACTTATGGGGCTAGCACTTCTCCAAAGAGTTATTTCAAGGTGACTGACATCAGCAGGCTTGCTAAGGTAGGGCAGTGGGAGGTGTAGTAACTGAGAATGGCCTCAAAATCATTCATCGCCACACACACACACACACACACACACACACACACACACGCACACACGCGCACACATGCGCACACACACACACGCACACACACACAAACACACAGTTTCCATGTTTGGGATTAGAACTCCTACCTAACTATTTTTCTACATTACAGTATTATACATGCATTGCGAGTGCCATGTAACATATAAGTTTGAAATTTGGCTCGAGAGTTATTTCATGGTGATTGACATCAGCAGGAGTGCTAACATGGGCAATGGGAAATGCATTTTGTGGAATGGGCCATAAACGATTCCTCTGGAAACACACACACAACACTCAGTCACACACAACTTTACATTTGATAGGACTGGGTATACAAATGCTAGATGAATAGTGATTTGTATTATTGTGTTACACAGTTATCACAAGCACTACAGACACTATAGGGCTGAGGGCTACCAAAAGCAATGTCTACAGTGTTTAACATCAGCACATCATATGATATCGGCCAATTGGATATGTGGTGGGTGAGACAGGATTCATAATGGCAATCTCTCTGTCACTGTCTGTCCCTCTCTTCCCCACATCTATGTGTGTGTATGTTTGACATATTATAATGTGTTGGCCTTAGATATGTGTGAGTATTCCTATCCAATGTGTGTACGAAGAATGAATGGTGTACAATGTGGTGTGTGTGCACAGACATCTGCGACTGACAGATATGTATAGTCCACTGTGTTGTCAGACATGGGCTTCATTTCCCTAAGTGTAGGAGCATGCCCAGTATGACCTTCTGTATTGAGTGTGTGAATCCATTCCAGGTAGGTTGTACTCCAGTCCAGGATTTGGTGTTCTACACCTACAGCTAGCAACCTGTTTCTGCAGGATATCTGTAGATGGGTTGACAATATGGAGTCAAAATTGGTGAACGATAGTGGGATACTGTAACTATTGCGCCTGTACTGCTTGTGTTACATGGTTGGTGTTAGCAGAGATATTCAGACATATGTACTGTTTTACACTGTGATGTATTATGTCATCAACTCCTGACAGATATAATTATTTGCTCACAGTTATTTCCTGGGAAATACAAGACGAATGAAGCTGTATCCAGTATTGTGGACTGCAGCCTACATATTCTTGCACACTCATGACATTCTGGAAGGGTAGCTGCAGAGAATTGTCATGGGTCTGTGTAAATGGTCCAGCACCTTGGTGCTGTGATGGCTGAGGATCCCCTGCTTGTACATATATCAACATAACAGAATGGCCATATCCTGCTGTGGCCATACCTCTCAGCTGTAGAGATTCACCCAGGTTACCCAGAGGCAGGGCTCATATATCTGTTCAGTTCCCCTTCACATTGTGGTTTACAAGCAGGTTTGTAGCCACCCATTACTGGGTTTGCAGGCAGGGGTAGTATGGGCACACATCAGAGTTTCAGACTTCACACACTCCATGACATCCATGCTTCTACACCCCCCACTCTGTTATTCTTTCCTCTTCCTGTCATTATGCGAGTGATATCTGAGAATTATCCCTATAGTTGTCCCATCATCCTAGTGGTATTTATAGATTGGTCCACAGTTCATGCAGTAGGACATGGTAGGCATGCTATTGGGATTTGTTAATGTGGCCTTGCATTTGTGTTCTGTGGACTGTGTTATGTTGTTAGTTGGCACCCCATGAGATAACATACATTGGGAGTATGGGTGAGGTACAGGCCTTTGACAGAGGACTGTAGCACATTTCGTAGTGATGCAGGCCATCTGTAGCAGGCCAGTGCATTCTGTCACTCCTATATTCCCATGTTGTGAGCCACTAGATTCCCCTGGGGTGACAGGGTAAGTGTGCGAGGTGTTAATGGCAATAGTTCCTGTCCTTATTAATCCACTGTCTGGATGCTGGCAGGGTGCTGTTTACAGCTAGAGATACACCTGCATTGGGACACCTCTTCCTCATGCTGCATTCTCTGGGTATTCCCATACAGAAGTGGGGGTCATACTGTAGTCATTCCCAACAGCAGGAATATAACCTGTGAAAAACCTGTGGCTGATGGTGGGGTGAGCTGAGTGCATGTGTGATATGGAAGCTTCTTGCAGCTGACTCACAGATATAACTGGGACATTCCCCTTATGCTGCCTTGTGCGGGGACATAGGCAGTCTCTCATTACTTCATAACTGTGCCTTTTGTGGTCTGCCAGTGATTGGCCAGACTACATCAGTATTCCATACTACACAGACAACTAATGTGCTGCTAGCCTGTATGTACAATTCCAAAAGTGTGTGCAGTTGACAGTTACATTATATGTACTCTTTCTAGGGTACTTCCACCTGTGTACTGTGTGTATGTCTGTGCCCACATTCATGGCATGTCCATCTTGCAGACGGTGACAGATATTGACATCTGGACAGTGAGTATGGATGACTGCTGACATGGGTATTACTGGTATGCATTGTGGCTGGCACTGCAGTTGTCAGAACATGGCTCTGTCATCAACAGTACTGGCCATAGGCCACCAAGAAAGAACCCTCCATGCCTACATGCTGACCATTTCCACACAATATTGAACACACAACAATCCAACACAGGGACCCCTGCATATTGTACACATGCAACAACCTATCCTGTAATTTGGGCCAGCTCAGGTAATCTGCGCTCCATTGTTATTAAACCCACCCGTACATGTTATTGCATTTCTACAGAGGATTGTGGGGGGGTGGCACACCTGACAACTGTAAACATTTGTTATGACTGTACTTGTATTTCAGATACTTTGTTGGCTTCCATTTTTGTTTTGTATTCTGACCTATCATGCAGACCAGAGGCATATCAGTAGAGTACAGATCTTAGGTTTTATTGACCTACATTTCAGTTTCAGACTTCCTACCCTTCAGAACTAACATACAACTGCCAGACCTGTTGTAGTTTGTCTGTGTAGGTCTGGAGGGAGGGCTTTTCACCATTGCCATCAATTGGAGGCTTTAGTACAGCCTTTCTTTATGGTCATCTACACCTGTCCTGCTGGCTGAGGCTGGTGTTGGGCATGTGAGCCTCACTGACATGCATGTGTGTGTCCTATGGACACACATTTGGGCCACCACATGTACTGCAGTGGGATTTGTCACATTGTCTAGCACTGCCTACTTTGTTGACACCAGTATTTGTTATGAACTTCATGCTGCCCATATAGGTGTCCACTATCTTCAGCCACCCAATTCCCTTGTATGCTCACATCCATACCATAGATACAACTAGCAGAACATACTACTCCATTCGTCAATTGATAGGAAGAGTGACCTACCTTGTGGCTGTGCCAGTATTGAGGATGGTACTGGAGGGCTGACTATGTCAGATGCACATAGTACACTCCCTATTCATGGTAAAGCACAGGTAGTGTCATTTTTGGCATCGCTTTTAACGTATGTGTGAGTCAGAGAGAGAGAGAGGTGTCATTCCCTGGGTGCCTACAGTGTCAGTGTATGTGCTATGTGTTGCCTCTTTGCCAAAGCCTGGGCATACAGGGCATGCCTCCTTCTGCCTACATGGACAGCCTCAGGTTGTTCCTTCTCTGAGTCCCTCTGTGCCTGTGATGGCCTTGGCATTGGTGTGGGGCTGTGTGGCCCTGCCCCATGCTGTTCCTGCTGCAGCTGTTTCTGCAAGATCATATTGTGTAGCATGGCACATACAATGAACATTTGTGTGCACGTAGCTGGAGACTACTGCATGGCTCCACCGGATATGTCCACTGAGCAGAACTGTGACTTGAGCATCCCAAACACATGTTCTGTTATAATTCTGGTTTGTGTGTGTGCCTCATTATGGAGTACTTGTCTGGGTGTGTGGGCATTTCTGATGGGTGCCATCAGCCACGGCTCCAATGCATATCCAGCATCCCCCACTAGGTGGCCATATGGGATGTCCCCACTGGCAATTTTCTGGTACAGCTGTGTCATATGCCAGATGTGGGAGTCGTGATCGCTTCCAGGGCTGCCAGCACACACACATTCAAGCTAATGCCCTGGACATCGCACACAACCTGGCAGTTGGAGGCGAAGCCCTTGTGGTTTATGGGGATCCTACCCCGCTCACCGTGTGGTGCTTTGATGTATATGTGCATGCAGTCTATAGCACCCACTACCTCAGGCTATTCTGCTATTTGGTGGAATAGATGCGTATTGCTGGTCAACGCCTCATGGGTGTTGAGGAAATATATGTGCTTACCTGCATGTGCTGACATGGCATCCAGGAACTGGTGGAGTACCCTGGATGCTGATGCCTGTGATACCCCCATGATATCCCCAGTTGGCCTTTGGAAGGTACCTGTGGCTAGTATTATTAACCTTACACATACCTTGGTATTCTGTGGGATGGGTTCCCCTCTGTTGGTTCTGTGTGTGAGGCATGGCCTGCACAGCTCAAAATTTTCTGTAGAATGTCCCTGTTCACACTATTGCGCTTCACTATCTCCAGTTCATGTGGACCCTAGTAGGTTACCCTGGGTGTGTACACTCTTCTCTTCCTCACTGTGGGCTGTTTGTCAACATTCACATCCTCATCTCCCTGAGTCTCTTCCACATATTGATGTATGAGAGCAACAGCAGCCCCTAACATTTTGTTAGTTTTGTCAGGTAAAATTTCCTCGTTTGTGTACACCAGTGGTGTAGAGTTTGTGGGAAAAACATAGAGTAAAAGGTGTTTGCATAGTTTATAGCAGTGTGCTGGGCTGGTCTGCTGCCTGTGTAATTAGCTGATTTTGATACATTTCACCTGCCAGCTATGCTAGTTTTCCTTGATTGCCTTCCTACTGCTGTTTTCCCTTCCCATTGCCTTCCCGTTTAAGCCCCGAGGTGCACCGTGCATACCCAGTGCTCAGATGTGAACAGAGCTGCTATTTCCTGTGGGTTTTTTTTGTTTAAAACTTGGTGCATGGCATGCACACCAGTTTAGGCAATGTAAACACTGCTAGGCAGCTTCAGACACACCCGCCCTTCTTTAGCTGTGCTTAGCTAAGGGCAAACACGGGCCACAGAGCTCCAATAAGCTTACAACATGCATGACATTCCCCCGTATGAGGTCAATTACATCTTATACTTATACCGTGGTGTTGCTGCACCTACATGGTTGGGTGCAAGATAACACTGAGAGGAATTCTGTGATTCAGTATCAATCCCCTCATTTGCATAAAACAGAATGCTAATTCATGGTTACCACATTCATACTGGGCCTTCCCCCTTAGCAACCACTATTCCCTGGTATTGTTGTCTTATGCATGCCATTGACAATCATGACAAAATGCTGACTTGGGTTTAGAAGCTTTTGTCCAACTTTTTTTCATATTTTCGGGCTGACCCTGTTTGCGTACTGCTGCCATATGCTTAAACGGCCAAAATCGGCCAAAAATAAAATAAAAGTTATTTTTTTATAATTTTGCAACTATTTCCCATGCCAGTGGCCATATATGTGACCATTGGCATGCCTACTACATTGAATACATGCTTTCTTTGGACCTGTCATGCCTCCATTTTGTAATTTGCAGAAATGTATTCGGTTAGTAACCAAATTCGTATCTGCAGGTTACACTATTCCTGCACAGATGCCTGCCTGCTTCCTGGATCGCTACTTCAGCTCATTTGCATGGTTTTCACCAGCAAATGGGGTAATTAGCATATAGCAGTAGTGTCCATGCAGGAATAGTGTAGGAGCGCTCGTGCACATCCTGAGAGCTCATTTCTGGATCGCTCGTCAGCCATATTGCATGCAGCAGTTCTTGCACTATTCCTGCACACTGTGCAGAGCTTGCTGATTCCTGGGGAAGAAGCGGAGAACACTCCTTTTTACATGTGTAGATTAAGAATCATCTTATACAAAATCTACTGACCAATTGAATCCCCCCCAGGCATCCTACTCTCTCTCTCTTGTTCTGTGTCATCTAACCCACACTTATTGCTGCCTCTAGATACATCAGACATATAAGCTATATGCATATAAAGATATTTAGAATGGCAGTTAAATAATTTTTTCATTTTTTTATATCTGGAAGTTATGCTTAAGACACTCTGGGTCTGTCATCCAAATCAGCACCAACATCAAGGATTGTATGTGAACCTTGTGCTGAGATGTCTGGATCTTTGACAGTGGACAGGATTTCCACTGCTTCAATCAGTGGTGGTTCAGTAGCATGACCACCCCCATACCATGTGTTCTAGGGCAACTACAGGCTCCCTACAGTGGGCAGAGGTGACCATATTACTTGTCCTGTGTCATATCTGGGAGTAAGTTCTTCCATGCCCCATGACAGCAATGATGTTGTCGACAACCTAGTACCATATCCTTGTCAGACACAAAAAAATGTATAGTATACATAGAGGATTGGTGTGAACTCAGTTATGTATAGATGTATGTATCCACCATGCACATGACAATTTTAATAGGTAATGCTCCCTATGACTATATACAAGTTGACAACTCCCATACAAAATTAAAACAATTAACATCAATTGTAACAGTTCTGCAATGCAAATGGTTGTGTAACTGTAATACATTTCAACATTAAGAATACTAATTCACAGTGTGCAACAAAACTTTTTATAGTGCCATTTCCAATGGTGTGGAGGTTATCTACCTGTCTCTGTGTCACAAACTGTAAAGACAATGACTTCGGAGAAAATACAGAATTGTTGGGGGGTGGTCAGATCGGTAGCAAGGATAATTTTGATGGTGTCAGCTGCTAGGATAGATACACATTTTGGAATATAAATTACACACCCTAAATGTGTGTGATAAATGCTGAATATGTTACCTATAGTCCTTGTGGCTTGCTGTTACCAGTGTGCTGTAGTAGCAAAATCATCTTTACTTCTTGCTAATTACAGCATTTGCTACGCATGATATGAGACATCATTTTTAAAGTGTGAGAACAGGTATTCGAGAACATGATGAATGTTGAGATATGTATAATATATGACAGATTACTTATCCACATAGCCTAAGTATCACTCATTACAGTAAGATAGCCACCTTTCAAAGTATGTCAGTATGATTTTTGTGTGGTTTGTCACAACTGAAATGATCTACAAAGGAAACAAGCCACCAGCAACAAAAATCCACAAAATAACCAAACAGGTTGCTGAACGCCAGTAACAAGTCCACCAATAATCCAAAGGAATTTATTTAAATCCACACAGAGAGATAAGCGCTTTCGTCATCAAGACTTCTACAGATCCTTCGGTAAAGAAGATGCAGCGTTATTCAAGATGGAGGCCTAAACTTTCAGCTAAAATTAAATTTTAGCTGGAAGTTTAGGCCTCCATCTTGAATAACGCTGCATCTTCTTTACCGAAGGATCTGTAGAAGTCTTGATGACGAAAGCGCTTATCTCTCTGTGTGGATTTAAATAAATTCCTTTGGATTATTGGTGGACTTGTTATTGGCGTTCAGCAACCTATTTGGTTATTTTATACAACTGAAATGATGTCAATTTCTGTATGTCCCCTTTGTGAATAATTGTGATTACCTGAATCAGTCATGAAGTGTAACACATGTTATTATGTTGAAAGCCAACACTGAAAGTATTATTCATTCTTAAGTTGTACTTTCAAAATTTTTCATATCAGTTTTATTTCATTGCCTTGAGGTTTTACTGCCAAAGATGAAATAGTGAAACACTGAATTTGGGCTGCCTTCTGTAGCTCAAACATGTCTGGCAATGATGCATTTTCATCAGCACTCTGGCCAGTGATGAGAAGAGAAATTCTATCTGCTCTGTGCCTATCTATGTGGCATAAGATGTAAGTGCAGTGAGTTTAGATAATGAACACCAAGTAATCAAGGGTTTGAATTCAGCTAGCAGATGCTTTCACAAAGGGTGTTAGAATTATATTCTAATTAGGGATGTACACCTAACTGCAAATGAGAAATATGTCTGTTGCAAGCAATGTATCAGCAATGCTTACACAACTAAAAATGTCTGTTTAGTTTATATATCATTAATGCTTCACATATAACCCCAAGATAATGCATGTAAAATTTGTTAAGCACGGCAATGAAGATAATTAAAATGAAATGCACTTGCAGAGGTATGATAGACAAAATAGTTTTGCTCTAATCATCATGAATCATCACATATCCTAATTATGTGTTTGCGACAATATGTCCTATGAAGTATGCATGTAACATATCACAACCTGTATTACTCAGGTCATGCAACTCCATCCATCTGAAATATATTTACAAGCAGAAATACTGCCTTAAACATAGAAATGCAGTCTCAGGACTACTTAAAGTCACACACATACCAGTATGTGTGCGACTACATAAAGTCGCACACATACAGTCATCTCTGATGTATATTTCAATTCATTCTGCAATTAATATATCTCTAATTAACACATTTAAGGGGAAGATTGCCTGTGGAAATATGAATTAATAATCTAGATTTAAATGTATGCATTCTTTTCCCATGGGTTCAGTTACCAGCTGGTACAACACAATTTTAACAGTGTATAAGTTGCAACAGAAAAATATGTCACAATTCAAACTTTTCATCTTTCAAAGCAAGAAAGATTACATGCCAAGCCATTAAGCATTTCAATTTAAAATACTGGAACATGTGTCAGGTTGAACATCACACATGGCAAATCTCACTACCACGTTTCACTCCTTTATTGTTATGTGATGTATGCACTGCCAGTGTGTCTGCCAAGGAACATATATGCTTTTAATTGTGCAAATGTAGCTGGCAAGGCTTTGTGTCCTTATGCACAATCTCTCACTGAAAAAACGTGCACCTGTCACACACAAAAAATGATGCCCCATATGTAGCTCTCCACTTCACTGAAGAGTCATTCAGATACACTCTATTTGGTCCAGTTGGTTATACAACATTGTTCTGTTCTTGTCACCCATCCATGGTGTGGTGACTCCCCAAAGTTATGAAATTTTGTGTACAACTCTACATTTATCATATAGAAAAGTGGATAGCTATGGTGCTCTCCCACCACCGGCCTGCAAATTAATTTATTTTCCCCAGTGTCCTAACCTCTGCTTTCCACCCCATTTTCACCACTGTCCTATCAACCCATTTTTCACTCATTTAATCTGGTCAAAAATAGAATCACACACAACAGATATGAACAGAAATAGCCCATCAAAAAGCTTTTAGGATCATAGGATCATATAAAGTTACTAGGCTATTGACCCTGAGGCCCTTACAAACCTAGCCAAGAATTTAGCCCATGTTCTGACAAGTCAGCACCCAATGCCCATGTCTAGCAGGAAAACGGGTGGAATCCCAGGGGTGTATTTTCTGTTTCCCATTCAGTTCCTCAGGTTGCAATTAAAAAAGTGCTAATGAGGTACTCTGCTTGATGTGGAGCCGGAGTCTATTCCACAGAAGGAGGAGTCTCTGGGACACAAATCTGTCCTGCCAACAAGTCCTATTGCTGTCTCAAACCAGGTTGATGAGTCTACAATTTCTGGATTAGTGGATGTTCCACCTTTGTGCAAAGGGATGACAGTGGCTGTCCTCCACTCAGCTGGGACAAAGCCAGTACTCAGGCTTTGGTTGAATAGGTGCCTAATTGTGCTTCAAATTCCTGTCTGAGTTCATGCAGGATGCAGCCTAGGATTATATCTGATCCCATGTAGGGTATATTTTTTGCCTTTATGAAGGCAGTGATGACTTACTCCCTAGAAATAAAGGGAGGCAGGTGCTGGGGATGTCTTGATTTACTGATGGGGGAAAGAGGGACGATGTTTTCACTGAACCTATCTGCCAGCAGGTTGGCTATATTTATGGCATTTGTGTATGTGGTGTTCTGAAAAGATCTGGGTGCTTCCCTTTTGTTTGTGGACATATGTGAAAAAAGCCCTGTGATTGTCTTTAGTAGATGTGGCCTGTTTGGACTGAAATTTTGCCTTGGAGGATTTTACTAGTGCTCTTATTTGCTTTTTCAGACTAAGGAGAAATTGCTTCCAATTAAGCACCTAAGCCTTCCTGGACAACAGTTTTTTCCTTTTATTATAGAGCTTATTTATTGGCGATGTCCACCAGACAGGTTTACTCTACCTTGAGGAGGATGATTTTGTCATGTTGGGTATTCCTAATTCCATGCAGCTATATAAGTGCTTGTATAGCACTTTGGTGTAGGTTTGGCAATATGTGCCAGTTTCTATGGAGGTGGAGGGAGATGTGAAGCTGTTTATACCTTTCCTCAGGAGGCTGTAATCATCTTTCGAGAAGTTTTTTTTTTTACCCTATCTAGGGGGTGGTTGAGGGAGATGGTGCCTTCAAAATTGACAACTTTGTAGTCGGAAATTACCAGGGAGCATGACACTGTAGGGGTACTGCAGTGGTTACTCATGTTGGTTAATTCCAAGTCCAAGATATTTTCACCTCTTGTGGGGGGTGTCAACCAGGTGGTCCACGCATTTGCATTGATGAAATCAAGGAATCTCTGGACATTTGTGTTTTGGCATGAGTAGTTCTTTCAGTCTATGGTTGGATAGTTAAAATCACCCAGGATCAGGGTAAAGGGAAGAATCATGATAGATTTAAAGAGGTCCAGATAGGTGGAGTGGGCATATTGAGTCAAAGGTGGGGGCCTGTAACTAGTTTCCTGTGTGTCATATCATTAAATTAGCCTGTAGGTATGTGTGTCTTTTACATATATTGACTCCACCTCCTTTTGCTTTGCTACCTATGGTTTGGGGTCTGAATGTATGATAGGATGAGTAACCTGGTATGGATGGGGTGCTCTCCACACCTTTGAACCAGGTTTCTGTGACTGCACAAATGTCAGCATCTTCCAGGGTTACGAATGCTTGCAATGATTGCAGTTTCATGTTTAGACTTCTAGCATTTAGCAGCATGACCTTTAATTTGTGTTTTGATGAAATTTTCATGTTGGTAGTTTTGACCTCATGGTTTTGCCTAAAAAAGGCACTATGGGGTGACAAAAACCTTTGCTAGGAGCCTGAAGTCCAAGTGAGACAGATGCAGGCCATCTCTGGCAAAGCATTGTGGTTTGTCAGTCATGTCATCCCAGGCTGTCAGGTACTGAATCCCCTTGGAATGACACCAGAAACTAAGCCAATTGTTAAAGTCAATAATTTTCTGTTTGTACTGAAGCATCATTCTGGGTAATGGTAGAATGCTACTTAAGGCTAGGAGCATTCCTGCCTGGGACACATATTCAGAGAGCACCAGCAGCTACTGCTAATTCCCACTGTAAGTTCATCACCTAGAGATATGACTACCCATGTGCTAATACTGTGCCATCAACAGTGCAACTGAGCTTGGCAGTGCTGCACTTCAGGCAGGTAGCTAAAAAAGTTTGCAACAAATAATCTTTGTCTATGTTGCACAAAGATTGTATATCTGTATTGAATTTTGACAAGCTATCTTGATTTGATGTTGATTCAATTAATTCAGTCTGTTAATGTATGTCTGCACTACAATGGTTACACTTCCAACTGTGTTACAATGTTGGTTAACCTATTCACAAATAACATGACACTGTTATTCTGCAGTCTACTGTCCTATGCAGGTGGTGTCTGTTTGTATTGTTAATGCACATTGGGTAGGCATGAGACAAGACAAATGACAGTGACACTAGAAACATTTACTATTTACATGCAATCATCCTGAAATGAAGTGGCATGATTGATAATCCACTGGTTTTAAAACTGTGATTGTCACTGACATCTCTCACTGTGGAACAAGTACACACCCCTCAAGGTAATGATATGTACATGAAGGACAGTGCATAAATCTTTGTAGAAAAGAATGTCATTACATGGGACAATCACAGAGCCTTTATGGTGTTCTGTGCATGTGTATGCATTTATCCCAAAACCTGTGTTGCACAGTACGATCTGTTCCAAACAGTGAAGTTTTACTAATTACGGATGTGCTTTTTCACATTATTAAATTCATACTTCTACTGTGGTGCTTGCTACTAGATTGCATAACTAGAGGTAGGACGTTCAATTCTCACTGTTTGGTGTGTGTGTGTATATGTGTGTGTGTGTGTGTGTGTGTGTGTGTGTGTGTGTGTGTGTGTGTGTGTGTGTGTGTGTCTGGGGGAAGTATAATGTCGGGTAAGTAACTCTTCAATGTCAAAGGTGCTGTGTCCATTTCCACTGCAGAGACTAGATTTAACACTGCACACAGTTCCCTATGCACTTTATCCTAGCTTTAACAGAAACATCCTCTTTGCAACACAATGATGAGGTCATACTGTCAAAACTGCACTCTCTTCCTATGAAGGTCAGATTTGTCTTATGGTGCTTATGACTAATATTATGCTCTCTAGATTGTATAATTAAATATGTAAGAAGTTCAATTCT
Organism: Protopterus annectens; assembly: GCF_019279795.1. Classification (NCBI taxonomy): domain Eukaryota; kingdom Metazoa; phylum Chordata; order Ceratodontiformes; family Protopteridae; genus Protopterus; species Protopterus annectens. The sequence goes on along the minus strand of NC_056739.1, from coordinate 1,419,781,912 downwards.
TACTGTGGGATACTTGTGTATGCTTTTTTTGTGGGAGGTGCTGTATAGTGACATGTAAATAATGCCAGAGGTTCTGTGTCCAATTCCACTGAGAAAAATACATTTAACTTTGCACACAGATCCCTCTGTATTTTATCCCACTTTTAACAGAAAAATCCTCTCTGCAACACAATGATGAGCCCATCTTGTCAAAAGTGCACTCACTCCCATTAAGAGTCAGACATATTTAGTGTTGCCTGTAACTAGTACTATGCTATCTAGATATTTGTAACTAGATGGGTAAGAGGTTCAGTTCTCACTATGGGAAATTTGTGTTTGTGCAAGGGGGTTGTACAGAGTCAGATGAGCATGCCCTTAACCACAGCTATGCTCAGTCACCTTTCACTCTGGAGTGTTGGCTGATAATAATAAAAGAGAGTGAATGATAATATGTGTGCTCTTCGACGTCGTTGGTGTGGAGAGGTCAAGTAAGGTCATGTGACCATGTGCTTTATAATAAAGGAAGAAGCGAGGGTTGTTCCCCTCTTCCATTTTTATCCAGATTGATTGCCTTCACGTGTGCTTATTTCCTCTGTAAATCTATGTTTAACCCAACTTTCTTGCCCTGAAGCTGACACCGCCAACAGGTTATGGACCCAGGAGGGAAGTAGGAAGCCAATGGCATAGACTGTGTTTTGACGGAGATGAAAAGAATTACAACTTGTGGGCGACAAAGTTTCTGGGACACCTGTGCTTGCTAGGGCTGAAAGATGCCATTTTGAGAAATGTGCAGCAGGATGCAGAAGATGATGAGAATGAGGAGGAAGATGACATTGAGAAAAATGAGGAGGCCTATGCAGAACTAATACAGTTCTTAGACAACAAAAGTTTGTCCCTCATCATGAGAGAAGTTGCAGACGATGACAGAGAAGTGCTTCAGATCCTGAGAGATCATTATGCTGGGAAAGGGAAGCCACAGGTAATTAGCCTATACACCAAATTAACAAGCCTCCAGAAGACCACCAGTGAAAGTGTCACAGACTATATTATTATGGCTGAAATGGCCATTACGGCACTTAGAAATACTGGGGAGAAGCTCAGTGATAGATTACTAATTGCGATGATTCTGAAAGGATTGCCTGAAACTTTTAAACCATTTGCAGTCCACATCACGCAAGATGATGATAAGTTGAGCTTTGGTGAGTTCAAAACAAGGTTGAGAAGCTATAAACATACCAAGAAATTTAATGCCAACATAAGTAATGAAAGCGAGTGGCCTTGGGGAAAGAGTAAAAGCAGAGATTATATGCTATAGCTGTGGCCAAAAGGGACACAAGGCCCGAGAATGCCGGTGAGAATATAAATAGCAGAGACAGTGGTATAGTTTGTGCAAAAACACCAGCCACAGGGACAGTAACTGTAGATGAAAGAAGAAAGATAATGTGAAACAAGCAATTGTCGCGGATGATTACAAATTTGTCTCCAGAATAAATGAGCATCAGATTCGTGAATTAAAACAGAAGGGATTAATGGTGGACACTGGCGCCACATCACACATAATTAATGACCTGAAAAAGTTTAAACACTTTGATGCAACTTTCCAATCGAAGGAGCACATTGTGGAATTAGCTGATGGGACTAGAACCTGTGGGGTCACACGGAAGAGAGATAATGTGAAGGTATGGCTGCTAAACAAAGAGGGGCGCAAAGTAAAGGTGATGATGAATCGGGCGCTGTATATCCCGACGTATCCACAAAGCATTTTTCCTGTTAAGGCAGCAACGTCCAAGGGGGCCTCGATCAACTTTAAACAAGGAAAGGACCAACTCATCTATAAAAATGGCACCAAGTTTGACATAATTGAGTATGATATACTCTATTACTTAGACATATATGATGAAGAAAACAAAGGTGAGATGCATTATGATGCATCTCAGAGCTGTTATGACATTCAAGCATGGCATAAAATGCTTGGTCACTGTAATTTTGAAGGTGTGTTAAAATTAGAAAAGGTGGCAAAAGGTATGAAAATTAAAGGTAAAGTTGAGAGACCTAACCTAGATTGTGAAACCTGTACACAAGGGAAATTTGTCCAGAGCAGAAACAGAGAACCAGATGCAAGAGCAAAAACTGTATTTGAACTAGTTCATACTGATTTGGCAGGCCCAATTGAGCCAGCAGCAAAAGATGGATTTAAGTATACTTTAGCATTTACTGATGACTACTCAGGTGTAATATTTGTCTACTTTCTGAAAGCCAGGAGTGACACAGTCAAGGCGATTGAAAAGTTTATTGCAGATTCAGCCCCTAATGGAAGGGTAAAGTGTATCAGATCAGATAATGGCACTGAGTTCATGTCAAAAGACTTTCAGTCACTACATCAGCACCTTACTCATCCCATCAGAATGGGACAGCAGAGAGAAACTGGAGAACACTGTTTGAAATGGTAAGGTGTATGTTGATAGAGAGTGACCTACCTAAAGAGTTGTGGACATATGTAGTAATGATTGCTGCTTTTATTTACAACAGATGTTATAACAGGCATGTGGGGCAAACCCCATTCTTCATGCTAACAGGAAAGAAACCTGATCTTTCAAGGATGAGAGAATTTGGATCAGTGTGATATGCATACAGACAAGATAAAAAGAAGTTAGACCCAAGATGTGATAAGGGGATCTTTGTCGGATATGATAAAAACAGCCCATCATATCTGGTCTATTATCCAGACACAGGAAGGGTCCTTAAACACAGGTTAGTCAAGTTCATTGCTAAGAATGCAGCTGAATGCCAGATTTAGACAGACCCAGAAGTGATGAATGAAGATTTTAATACCAGAAGAAGTGTGCATGTTAAGTCAGAATCAAAAGCTGACAGTCAAATCACAAAAATAAGACAAGAAGAGGAAAGGCAGGATACACACTACTCTGAAACAGAGAGAAAACCACCTGCATACTTGAAGGACTATGAGTGTAAAGATGAAAACGACAATTATGTGACAGTTAATGTTGACTATTGTTACAGACTAATATGCAACACACAGCAGAGCTTTAAAGAGGCCATGACTTTGTCTTACTCGGAGAAGTGGGTCAAAGCTATAAAGGAGGAACTTAAGTCTTTAAAGGAAAACAACACATTTACACTTACTACACTGCCAGAAGATAAAAATGCAGTGGGGGGGGGGAGTAGGTGGGTTTTCACTGTAAAAGACAATGCAGATAATACTGAGACTTACAAAGCCAGATATGTGGCTAAAGGCTTTAGTCAAGTTGCTGGTATAGACTATAATGAAACATTTGCACCAACTACAAGTATGACATCTGTACAATGTCTAATGCAGATGACAGCTCAGTACAATTTAGAATTGCACCAGATGGATGCACAAACAGCCTATTTACATGCTCCTATTGACTGTGAGGTGTATATGGAGCAACCTGAAGGTTTTGAAAAGAAATCAAATAATGATGAAAAATTGGTTTGTAAACTGAATAAGTCATTGTACGGATTGAAACAATCAGGGTGTAACTGGAACAAAATGTTGCACGATTATCTTTGTGAAAATAGTTTTATCCAAAACCCCGCAGACCACTGTGTATACACTAGACAGGCTGAAAATGAGAAAACAGTCCTAATTATATGAGTTGATGATCTCATTATAGCAGCTTGTGGCAATGAATCACTGAATGATGTAAAAGAAATGCACAAAGCTAAATTTAAAATGAAAGATCTGGGAAAGCTAAGACATTTTCTAGGCATTGACTTTACCCAGAGTAGTGGTGAAGTAAAGATGAACCAAAAGAGGTACATCACAAAAATTCTTGAGAAATTTGGTATGTCTAATTGTAAAATAAGAAATACCCCTTCTGAACAAAAAACAAACTTTGAATGTGATAGTGAATCTACCGATCCAAGAAAATATCGTGAGCTTGTGGATAGTTTGATATATGTTATGACAAGCACGAGACCTGATCATAGCTGGATTGTAAGTAAACTTTCACAATATTTGTCACAACTGAGTGAATCTCATTTAACACTAGCCAAACATGTGTTAAGGTACTTAAAAGGTACATTGGACAGAGAGCTGTATTACAAGAAAAGTGAAGAGAAACTTCAGCTTGTAGCATACAGTGATGCAGATTGGGCAACAGATCAAAACGATAGTTGTAGTACAACAGGTTATTGTTTTAGCCTCAGTAGAGATGGGCCTATTATTTCATGGAAATCAAAGAAACAACAAACGGTAGCTTTATCTACATGTGAGGCAGAGTACATGGCATTGGCAGCAACAACACAGGAGAGTTTGTACCTTGTGCAGCTGTTGAGTGGAATGGATGGAGAGTGCAAGTATGTGCCAGTAGTAATATTTGAGGACAATCAAGGAGCAATCGCTTTGTCGAAGAATCCAGTAAGCTGACAGAGATATAAACATGTTGACGTTAAGTATCATTTTGATAGATCGGCACTTAATGATGACAAAATAAGCATTGAATATTGCCCGACAATGGACATGGTTGCAGATGTCTTTACTAAACCTGCTATGAAATAGAAAAATTGAAAGGTTCATGTATTACGTATTTGGAATGTGAAGGAAGAGTTATCCAAAATATGTTCTTAAAATGGATTTGCATATGCGTAAGAACAAGTGGGGGTGTTGGCTGATAATAATAAAAGAGTGAATCATCGTATGTGTGCTCTTACACTGATGTCGTTGGTGTGGAGAGGTCAAGACAGATCATGTAACCACGTGTAGGGCTGTTCCCCTCTTCATTTTTAACCAGATTGATTGCCTTCACGTGTGTTTATTTTCTCTGTAAATGTATGTTTAGCCCGACTTTCTTGTCCTTAAGATGACATCGCCAACATGGAGAAATGTTTTAAACTGCTAGATGACTCCCCTGTACCCTTATCCCACCTTTCACAACATCTTCTCTGCAACACACTGATGAGGTCATTCTTTCTAAAGTGCACTCTCACACTATGGAAGGCAGACATATACCTTGACACTTGCAGTTCATACAGTGATCTCTAAAATGTAAAATTAGATAGGTAGGTTGTTTGAATGGAGCAGTGACTCACATGTCTGTACAGAGCTCATACTACACTGGAATACTTTCACTCACATTTGTACTGTCCGACATTCTGCTCAAGTGATATGTTTTGCCTAGAACTGTCACCTAACATCAATGTATTAAGTTTTAACTATAGTGGTGTGTCTACAATGAAGTGATATTTTTTTTCCCCTCAAAGATGATGTATACTCCACCTGTAGTGAGATGTCTACTTTGGTTCATGCATTTAATGCATTGATCTGTGGATTATGTAACCTAATCTAGTAGGATGTTCAAATCTCACAAAGGTATACTTGTCTGTGTGGGTCAGTAGAGTAAGGTAATCATAACTTCCAAAACACCTGTATTCAGTCCACTTCTACACAAGGAAACCTTTAAACAGGTAGATGAGAGGTCCCCCACCACCTTATCCCACTTTTAATAACAACATCTTCTCTGCGATATACAAATGAGGTCATTCTTTTTAAACTGCACTGTCACACTCTAAATGTCAAACTTCTACTGAGACACTTGTGGTTTGAACACTGTTCTCTAGAATGTGTAACTAGATAGTTAGGAGGTTCTGATACAGCAGTGATTACCTTCTAAGAGTGTGTGTTTGAATGTAAATTGATTCAGGATTGGTTTATACACATTTGTAGTGGCAACATTTACAACCACAGGTGGCTGTAAAAGTAATTTTAACACACACATCTCCTAGGCAATACACTGTTGATGTCAACTCTTCATAGATGTTGTATGCCTCATTTGTACTCAGAATTCTCCCATTATGCTAAATGCTGATACTGTGATCTATTGATTATGTAACTAGATAGCTAAGTGGTTTAAGTCCATCATTGCTTAAATAGAGTGACTGTGATTACTGCCATATCTTGTTGGCTGCCTCACAATTACCATTATATACACTTCCACTAGGGACATGTATTTTCAGTGGCAAAGTGTTAAACTTGCAAATTCTAGCATTCACAGGGAAAAGGCATTTATGTAAACACAATGATTACATAATGCTTACATAACTGCATTATCTCACAGTTGTAGTTTATGTTCTCCTGTGGTGTGTTTCTTTGATACTGTGCTTTGTAGATTGTGTACCTACCAAGGTAGGAGGTTTGAGGCCAGCTTAGTGTGTCTTTAACTCTCATGCTATGTAGACTAGTCTTCAAATACGCATATGATGTTTAGTTGTACAGTGTTATTGTGCTCTTTGACTGCTTTTTAGCACAAAAATCCATTTAATAAACAATGGTGGTCATCCATTCAACTTTGTACTGCCACAGTTATACATTAACATCTGGTGTACTGCTTATGACTCAGGTACTAATCTCTAACCTGTGATCTTAGGCAAATAGTTCAAACCCACATTACTGCTTAGACTGTGTTGTGTCAGTCTTATTGTGACTGTACATATCACAAATACTGATGCCAAACACATCTGTTGTGTACGCATATAGATGCCAATTCCTATTGCAAAAAGCTATGATAATTTCTCACATAGCAATGGTTTTATTCAGAGTAATGACATGTGAGTACACTTTCATAACAGCTGTAGTAAGCTTTCTACACTGATACTAGGAAATGAGACCATATTTTGTATGCTGTTGCCTTGTTGCAGCAGTTACAGGTACACATATCCTTTGCAGCAATAACTGATATAATGCCTTGAAGGACCAACTTATCTCACACTTGTAGCCACACTTACCGTGGAGCATTCATTCTCTACAATATCATATGCTTTCTAAATTCAGATTGTCAGTTGTTCAAAACACACCTTCAGTGGCTGTTAGCATTGTTTGGCCTTATACTGTAATGCATGTGTGGCATCCACCACAGTTATAATGTGTACATTTACAGTGAGAGAAGCCACACCATTCCTTTTATATCATAGAGATTGTTTGAGACACAATCATATGATGCAATAAGTGGCATAAGAGGAGTGGAGTTCCACTGTGACACTAGTTCATCCACATGTTATTAATCAGTAGACTTTCATAGTTTCCTGCTCAATTCCAGAAAAGGGCAACATTATATGAATGTACTGACATTACAAAAAAACTTGTTGTGTCTAGTTATTCCTATCCATTTTTATGTTGCACAATGATATGTAATCACAGGTAGTGATTGCATGGCAATAAAATGATTATTCTGGTCATGTCATGCTGTAAGTGTTCCTATAGCATATACATTGAGAGCTGGATTATATGGCATACCTACCAAGATAGAAGGTGGTAAAATTCTGATACAATGTGTTTACTACATGATGAAAACAGCTTCCTTCACAAATAAGTATTAATGTTGTACTGCTGAATGTTGTGTTGACAGTAATAGTCAAACCTTCTTTTCAGCATTCTGAGTAATACACATTGTTCAAATTATAATCATAACTCCTTTATTGCTTTACACATTGATTTCAATTATTGGCACATGCAGTTAATACATAGGTCTGCAGAGACCCTACTATAATTGTCAGGGGTTTAAATCTGGTAACATATGTCTGTCAGATAGCAGTGGCTTATGCATGGAAAATAGTTATGGCACAGTCAGATGGCCACCTTTTTCAGGCCTTATCCTGCATGGTAGCGCTTCCATACCCCTTTTGATAGAAAAAAATGTGGTGAGCCCTTCAAAGGTATTCTATATAATACAACTGATAATGTGCATTTATGTGGCGTACATGACTGATATGCATCTTGCTGATATTTGTCCTGGCATGTGTTCAGAAATTGCAAGATATGAAAATTTATTACGAGTCATTCCTTGCTCACAGATATTACTTTTTTTTTAATAATTATACTCTGTGTTGTATATCTTCATCTAGACAGTTCATTATTACTGCAATTTTTTTTCTTCACACTGTACAACTGTTTGGTAGATTGAATGGTGTGCTGCCAAATCATCAGAAAGAGTGATTGAGTTTCTGTTATGGCACTTTCTTATGTGTTTGTGCTGTTGAATTGCTGTTAAGTTATTGTCCCCTGTAATTCTTCGTGAGCATGCTCAGTATAACAATGTATTAGATATGTGCCATTTACCAACAGAAAACCTGAAATCATGAAATGTCATCAGATATGTGTTGTCATTTGTCACTTATGTAATGTTGAGTGTTATTATATTACCATTTAGCATTTACATGAATATACAACACATGCATGTCTATTACATGTTTATAAGTGATAAGCTCTTTTCCTGTGGGTGCAAATAACAGTTATTCTTTGTGTGTATACATGTCATAGTAGAGAATACAGCAGTGCAGATACCATACATAAATCCTGTATAGTCATCTCATATGCAATTACCGCAGTCTATACATTTACCCCATAATGTATCTACTGTCCTTGATAACTGTTATCTCAAGTCAGCACTTTGTTCATATGCATAGGTTAAAAGGGATTCTGCTATGGCAGCTAAGGATATGTGGGAAGAAACTAAGCAAAATATAGCACAAACACGGAGACTCTGGAAGCTCTATTTTATGGATATGGGTAGCAAGATATAAGCAGTGAAAATGTTTTAGTCCTTTAAGTTTTATACACAATTAAGCCATATTTGTATCGCCAAGAGGAGAAGTTGTGTATAGTAATCAATAAAGTGTTGAAGGATTTTATCTGGGATGGGAGGAAGGCAAGAGCCAAGTGGGATAAGTTAAACGAGATAACCTGATTTAAAGGACTATGTCAGAGATAAAACCATGCAAAGGCTACTGTACATAGCACAAGCAGAAAGGGATGCTGATGAAACATTGGGGAAGCTCAAGAAATAAGGAGAGACTGGGATTTTAGACCAGATCCTTAAGGAGAATAACAAGAACTATGCAGAATATTATATTCATAAAGTAGCAGAAAGTACTATAAGAACTAAGAAAACATGGGAATGGAGAAAGGAGACTCTGCCAATAAGGATGACTGCAATTAGGGGTACAATGAATAGGCGAGAGGGGGATGGAATTTATTGGAGAAAACTGGCAAAGGAACCAAGGTACTGGGAGCAAATAATTAAATAATGAAAGATAACAGAATGGGAAAAGGCCAAGTATACATTTAGACTCAGTGTAGAGATTACCTTCCCTGTCAAGGATTGGCATCAGAGTATAGGCAAGTAGAAAGGAAGGAGGATTCTAAGTGAAAGACCAGCATTTGATTCATTTTTAGTAGAATCTAGAACAAATGTTGTCATTAAAAAAAAGAGATAATTAGTAGGGTATATAAAATATTGCATGATAACTATAGGAATCAGAGGAGGTTCAATAAGACTGGGAAGAGAGATTGGGTAAACAACTGAGAAAGAAATAAGTGGAGGATTTATGTATGGCTCCCAAATGTGCAACAATGTCTAGAATATTTAGGATCCTGGTTTGAAAGTGTTTGCATAGGTATTTGTATACTCCAAAGAATTTTTCCTTGGGTAGATAGCAGATGTTGGAGGTGTGATGGGGAAGAAAGAAGCATACCTCTCAACTCTCCAGATTCTCTCAGAAGGTCCAGATTTTTGCCTTTTATTTTTGGTCTGTCCCTTATAAAAAGTATGGTTTTCTGCAAATCATTGAAAATTCTTGTTAATAAATAATAACATGCATTTGAGTTTCTGACTTCATATCCTTCAGAAAAATGCACATTAATGCAAAACGTTTTAGTATATTAACTGTCTAAGTTTATAAGAGCAATAATTAAAATTATCCCTATGTTTTGGGCCTTTGTCCTCCCCATTATTATTAGCTTTGTCCAGATTTCTTGCACTTATACATTGAGAGGCATGGAAAGAAGTACTTTTTTTGGAGTGTAATGAGCTGAAAGACTAAATTCCCTGTAGACTACTCTGTTAGAAATACTGAGTGAGCAAACTGATATAACTAAGGAAATGATTTTTTGAGCAGTGATACAGAATCAGAATTGCCTAGACATGCAGCCAGATTCAATAAAGCCTACATGGTCCATTTACACTGTGTGCTCATCACGGCGGTGCACAACACAGCTCAAACAAGGCAGTATGCAACACAGCACAAACAAGGTAAACACCGTGGCATGCAAATTACAACATAAGCAGCTGAATTATATGCTAATCAACCAATCTAAGATGGAGGAGTTATTCAAAAAGCTATAAAGCAACCATGTAGATTCAGGGCCAGTTTTCCCTGTGAATTCCAAAACCTATTGGAATGCAGCCATGGAAAGGAGTATACAGAAAAAGAATGTTAGGAGTTGCTGTCACTTTAATCCATATGTATATGCAACAGCCTGAAGTCTATGCCGCTGTTGCTGCTGCTAATAAACCAAGGCCAAGAAGGAGAAGAGTTTTCAGACTCCAGTTAACTTATCATAACCTACATGATGTGGAAATTGTAGAGCACTACAGGGTGGATTGAAACACACTACAGGAATTCTGCAACCTTGCAACCTCTGTCATCCTCAACTCAGAGCCAGGGCAAACCGAGGGGAGGGAACCCATTCCACTGGGGAAGAAGTATATGTAGCACTTAGAATCTTAGCTACAGGAACATTTCAGAGACCAACTGTGGACATCCTGGGGGTGACACAGCATCCAGAATCATCCATCAGTTCTTGAATGCTACACTTAAACATGCTAGTGACCACATATATTTCCCCATAATCCTGAGGATAGCGCCAGAATGTAGGAGTTCTACCCTGTAGCACAATACCCTCAAGTACTGGGTGCCATAGATTGCACACATATAGAAATTCAGGCACCATCCGGGGAACAAGGAAGGCTTTGCATAAATAGAAATGGCTTCCACTCTATTAACTGCCAAGTCATGTGTAATGCCAGGGTAATCATCTTGAACATGTGTGCTGACAACCCTGGCAATTATCACAACTCACATACCTGGCACACCTCCCAACTGTATCAGATATCCGCTAGGGGGCATATCACTCAGGGTCATTTACTGGGGGATGCAGGTTATACATTGTAACTATGGCTAATGAAACCCATGAGAAATGAACGCACATCCACTGAAGAATGCCATAATGAGGCACACGCTCAAACCAGAAATATCATAGAGCATACATTTGGGCTATGAAGTTGTGGTTCTGGTGTCTAAATACATTTGGGGGAGCCCTGCAGTACAATCCAGAGATATGTACTGAAATATTCACACTATGTGCAATGCTACACAACATCATCCTGAGAAAATAGCTTCAGCAGGATCAACAGGGGGATGGAGTACACATCCCACCACCAATGCCAAGGTCACCACAGCCACATGCAGGTGAGGAGTTCGAGGGGGAACCAGCAGCTGCTATGGATGTAGGGAGATGTAGGCATGCTCAGTATGCCCTCACATTGGTTAAGAGACAATGCATAGTACACTCAGTCACCACCTAAGCACCTAATACCTTCCTCCTATGCACATACGTATAGTAACATTAATGCCAGGCAACCCTCTCAACCTTTACCTCCCCATGTATTGGCTGTGTACTGCTTGCATTAGCATTGAACTAAAACTGTTGCAACTGCTGGATTTACAAGGTAAATATTGAACCTGGAGTGTAATGTGTAAAAGTATGAATGAGTGGCATATACTTGAATTTCATTACTTGGTAGTGTAAGCAAGTAAAAGGTGGGGGATTTGAACAGAAATGACTTTAATGTGTGACAACAGAGACTTATTGGACACATATGTGTTTATTATTAAGTAGTAGGGTTCAGGCATCTAATATTCACAGTCATACCTCTCAAAAATAGTGATGGTCACTGGATGCCCTCAGTTTAGCACCATACATTTGTACTGGAAAATCATTAAAGAAAGAAGTTAGAAAGTAATGATACACATTTCTGTTTTAGACTTCACAACCCTCATAAGATCCTTCACAATAAAGTTAGAAAATGTTGATGCTATCAACTGTCTAATTTTCTGAGATCAATAAAAGTCAAAGGTATGATTACCAGTTCAACATCACAAATGCAGATATAATAAGCACTAAGTCAGCTATAAACCCTGAGCATCAGTCACAAAGCTTACGCATCCCTGAATCCAAATCCAGATGATACAAAACAGGGTTATGGCACAGTTATCTTGCACAGGATGTTGTGTGGGGGGAGCAGGAAGCCTAGGCTGACACAAAAGTTCTGTGAGTGTGTATGAGTAAGAAAGAGAAGCAGACAGACATTTGTATAAACCAACAAATGGCCATTGAGACAAAATGAGATATAAGCTGCATGGCTGACCCATGTAACTGTTGTGTGTGTGTTTGTAGGGGACCTCCAGGTGAAATTGGTGTGTGAGTGTCTGCATGAACACAGCCTAGGTCTGTGCTAGCTCTACATCTTGGTATGTCAGACAGGTGTGAGCCATGCATGGTAGAGGTGGCAGTTCATTGTTGTCATCCCCAACCATGTGAAATGGTTCTGCCAGGAGTTGCACTGGCACGTCCATGCCCACAATCAGGTGTACTACTGCTACCTGAGCATACTGATGCCTGCTGGATGAGCTCTCATCACGAGGATGCCCAGGACCATGACCCCATGGCCTGCCACATCTGAGTGTGAACAGCTCACACTCTGACGGAGTCATGGAAGTACTGCCACTATGGGAGCATGACTAGGCACAGCCACATTGACTAACACCAGATGATGCGGCTGACCTACGCCTACAGTGATGCTGTTCCCATCCCAGTAGACAATCCATCACAGACACCACTTGTTCCATTACATACAACACTCATTCCAGTGTGTCATTCATCTAATCCATTGAATTGGCAAAACAGTGGAAACAGTCACACATGTCAGCATGTGCCACATGTACAATCCTAAGCATTTCTCTGGAGCACCTATGGGAACATGTCTGTGCCTCCATGATGGCCCTAAATATACATTGCATGGCATGGGAAGAGACACCTGGATCAGTTGGAGGATGGACAGCAGGCCTCCTCCAAGCACCTCTACAACCCTCCTGTGTGGCACCTTGTCCAAACTTTGGCTATGGCCAGAGTCAAAAGGCACTGAAACCACAGTAACCACACTTCCTAATAAATTACCTGTCCAATATCTGAGCTCACATTGGAATGGGTAGGCATAGGCCTACTGGCTGGGTCCGATGGAATTTCAGAGGATTGCTGTATGTCAACTTCACTGTCAGATTCAACCTCTGCACCCCCACACTGCACATCTGTTTGGCCACATTCAGCATCAGAGTCTGCTGTTACTCTGACATTAGGTGATAGATGTCCCACACTACCACTGTCAGGATCACCTTTGATAATAAGCAACAAACACAGAAACAATTCATGCCTAAATTACTATATTCCAATATATGCTAACAAAATAACAATGATGCCACTATTAGACAGTGCAGCAATACACACAACAGTCCTGACATCAACATCACACACTAAAATATTTCTTTAAATTGCTCATCAGTGCTGACATAAAAAAGTTTGGCTTACCATCTGCAGATGAGGGTATCCTCTACATGCCAGATGGTCCTTGAAGAAGTTAAGCAAAATGGAAGCACAACATCATCACAATTAACAGTAACACAGGAGGTAATATTTTTACCCCCTTTATATGTCCATTAACTATACTTTCAACAATAACTTGGATGACAACTCCAGCCTAAGTTAATCATTCAGAATGTGTTGTTAAATTTAGCAATCTGCAATCCCCCCCAAAAAAAAATATTGTGAAACAGATGTAACATATTGATTTAAATTGTTTTACTATACAACAGTATTCAGCTATTGAGATACATAAGCCTATCTGAAAGCTCTTCCTGGGACATGCTTGCTCTCCCTGAAACAGTAGCACTACTGTCATAGACATGCTGTTCTGCACTTTTCTGGGAGATGTCTCGATGCTTGACAGTGGACAAGAACACTTCATTTGGTATTAGTGATGGCTCTGTAGCAGGCCCTCCAGTGTACCCATTTGATCACAGCCCACTGTAGCTGTTCTTGTCTGTGCAGATGAGATCATGTCAGCAGCCATATGGCACACCTGCCCATATGTCATGCAGTGGCCATGCATGGCATTAACATCATTGACAATCTGATGACAAATCTGCATTCTGCATGACATATCTCCCTGTCCCCTTTCAAGCAGGAAGGCACCATTTTGCCTAAAAGCATTGGCAATAACCTGATTTTCAACATCAGTGAAGAGTGGTCTTCGAGGATTGAGATGCTTGGGTGGCATTGTCCTAGGTGTCCTAAAAGACAACAGAAGGATAATGCACCTAAGTATCACATAACTACAAAATAAGTGTTCCCAGATAAAATGGAAAAGGTAGTATCTCATTATTACCCACTGGAGAAACATAAAACAGTAGAGATTTGAAATATGGATAACAGGCTGGATGCAAAAACACAAGAGTAACAATATGCGACATGTATTTTTTTGTGCCATAACACAAATGCAGCTTTGCCCTTCCCCAAAGAAAAGAACAGGCAAATGACATATTTTGCTAGCAAACCATCTTTGAAATGCTAAATGTGCTATCAAATGTACTGTCCCTGAAACATGTTTAAAGATATGTATCATAGCCATTTTATTAGGTTACTACCAATTATGCCCATGGCATCAGTACACTTCTAACTAATGCATACAGTGAAAAGTGTAAAAGCCTTTGCTTCAGCTTTTTCTTAAGTACTTTCCAGTATATGCAGCATGTAGCTGACAAAATGTAACCATACCTTCTCAAGTTCAGTAATCTTCTGTGCAGATATATCCAAAAGTAATAGATCCTGTTCTCTGTTCTCCACATAAACAAGTTTCCTCTCCTTTGGTTTTCCTAACTACACTGTTGCCTTTTTATATGGTATTGATTCAGGGCTGTTAGCACAGTGAAGATGCAAATCAGGTGTGACCTGATTAGAACTGTTGAATCCCAAACACTTGGCTCCATGTAGTAGGTGAAAAATAGTGCAGGCACTCCTTCAGGGTTTGTTTTTAATGGATTGCAACTGTGAATGATTACTGGTTGGGAAAGGGAAAATAAAACAGCACTTCAGGCTGCCCAACATATAGTGGATGTGTCAGGTTAGACTTATACAGTTTTAGATGTAAGGTTGGAAATGTAGATAAGCAGCACTCAGTTTCCAGGTTCTGTTCATTAAAATTCAACCTCCCCTTCATTTGTTGGCATCTGCATATTATATTATTTCCATTTAATATCCTCACATATTTTAAGGCCAATGATTCTTATATAGGACTGAGGGTATATATACTATGTAATATAGTGCAATAAATCTGGACAGTTGAGAATTATGTTTCAGGATTTTGCTCTTAATCTAATGTATGCACTTACAGTAGTCCTGTAGTGTTAGATAATAGGTTAACAGTTACAGATGTTTGCAGTCCTTACTGGTCTGGTTAAACTATTATTATTAAGATGAATTAAGAAACATGATAATTTATGCCTTCTTGTCTATCTTCAAACTTAGTGTACCTACAGATGCAGAAATGTTCTTCTGAAGTTACTTTCATTATACTGATTATTGTATAATGGCTGTGGCATTATGATATATATATATATATATATATATATATATATATATATATATATATATATATATATATACAGAGAGAGAGAGAGAGAGAGATTCATATATATATATACTAGGCTAGCTGCCCTTGCAAGCCATTTTAGGCTATAGATTGACTATACTCACCCCATGGTCAACAAAATTATGTATTATCCCTAATGTGAATAACTGGGCTCATACCATAGATAATTTGAGGGGACCCACTCATGCATGGAATAAAGCATGTAGGAGATGCAACTGTCTATTAGCAGTAAAGGGGAGAATCATTGGGTAAATGTTCTGCTTCCCATCCATAGATCTAAGTTTCACTTGAAAATGGACAGGGATGAATGCTTTATGTGGGTGGGGAGTCTTTCCCAAAGCAAGGGTATCCTCATTGAAATATACCTGTCCCTCCAAACTGTTCTGGTAATGTTGCAGAAGAGGTTTAGATCCATAGACCAAGCATTTCTGACACCATCTAACTTGCTGATGTACAGTAAATCTATCAGTAATGGGTTGGAGGATGCCTTGTATACCAGGCACATGTCACCTTTTAGCGATCTGTAGGATACCAAGTATAGTAACAGGGCTTTGAGACTGCCCATGTAGGGCACGTTGTTTATGCCTTGTATCCTTTTCACAAGTTCTTCGGAGGGCATTGAATTTGTGGAACAACTGTTCATTACTAAATATGTGTATACAATTAGTGAAGTTCATTATCTTATTTTCTGTGTTGATTTTTTTCCTGTTTTGTTTGTCTGCCTCATAAACATGTAATAGTTATCCTGTTCATCTCAGGAATTTGGCAGACTTTACTGTATTGCTATAATTTTGACTACTAAAACTTACACCTGTCACAAAATGCTCTGAGAGCTGGCACTGCATATCATGTTACACATTTTCAAGTTTTGCTGAAAATGTTTTCACCGATGACACTGAGTTACTTATCATGTAACACATGTAATGTCTACTCTTTAACTAAAAGCTTATATTTTTACTTTAATGGGAAAAGCCAGAAGCCAGTTTTATCTGCTGTCAGAACACACATCTTTCTAGGATTAAATCTATATATTTTTATGCAACTATTAGAGAAAATTTGGGTCTAGGGAAATACTTATTGAACTAAACTCTCAAGACATTTGCTATTTTTTATTTATTTATTTATTCTTTTTTATTTTGCAAGGCTGAACTGTTGAAATAGGGGCTGTCCTCCGTAAAGAGAGGCAGGTGGTAACTCTACTCTATTACTTAATTGCCTTACTTACAAACTACTAAAATATTCCTACTGTCCTCCACTGGCACATACGCATCAACTTAGACACACAGGCTACTCTCTACTCTCAACTACAGATAATGCCATCTTTCATATTAGACCACAGATCACAAAAGCAATTCAAGAAAAAGCCTTCTCAAAGCCCACACGTACTGCAGGGATCTCTGTACTGCAAAACATACAGAAACATCAAGAATTTAGCCACACTCAGAAAAAGAGTTACTTTATTGTTTTAACAAGGAATGTAAGTAGTAATGCTTTGACACTGGCTAAAGGTACTATAAAACAGTAGCCTCAAATCGGCACAGATTTCCTTGCTACATCTACTATCCTAATTAGACAACATATTTGTAAAACATGTATAGATGTATAATAATCTCTAACAATAGCTATTCATCTCTAGATTCTGTAAAGTACTTGTTAAATACTGTCCATTTTACAGCATCATTGAATGTTAACTATGTCCCCTTTTTGGATTTGTACTGTATTCACATTAAGTATCCTTATTTCTATACATTGCTATGTAACACTCACTATATACCATATGTTATTAAGCTACCTGTTTGGCCTGGGTCATGGCTAAACATAGTCTGAGAATCAAACCACCAACCCATTCAATAAAGTTAATATACCAATCAATCAATCTTGGCATCTTTAAAACAGCTTCAGATGTAGATGAACTAGGGAAAGATGGGATTTTGGTGACACTTGTAGCTACAAGCAATAGTTAGAGAAGAACATTCACACAAGAAGATTTATGGAAATATTACCCTCTCTATGAGACATGCTAAGGCTTAAAGCACGATCTTTGTTCAGTGAAAGAAAAGGAAACACTCATTGTTTACAAGATATAATAAGAGTTTGCTGCAACTGTTCGTTACTTTATCTGCTGAAGAATCACTGTATGCATCCCATATTTTGAATGTGGATATGACACAGCTTAAGCATTTGCTGAGACAGCAGTTATGTCAGTTATACTTTTATCATAATATGTACTAGAGCCCTATTAAAGCCTATATAAACAGTCACTTGTCTCAGCACAAAATGTCAAAGTGTGTGTATGAGAGTAGACAAACTGATATGGGTCAGAAATGTTAGCATTGTCTGCTTGTGTCTAAAGTATGAGAGTGGATAGATTATATCACTTTCAAACCACTAGTTATCATGATTACTGGAGATGCAGATGTTTGGTCATAATGGCCTCCATCCCTCATAATATTTCTTACAGCAGGAAAGCTGCAAGTGGGTGGGTCAGTAGTACAATGTTTTAAAAGGGCATCAGTCACTGAAATAACTCATCCTGTATCATCTTTAGGTAAAATAACATTCAAAGCAGTCGGATTATTATAGCTGTTATATATTTTTTTATGAGCAAGTTCTCATGAATCCTTTGGAGGTAAACAGCTTATTCAGGCCTACTGGTTCTAATACAGATGCTATGCATGACTGGAAATGATTTAGAACTTAGAGTCCCATTTCCTCTTCTCCTCATTGTTGAGATATGTACTTTAGGGGCTTTCTGTAGTAAAGTCAAAATATTCATAACTGTTAGGTGATGAAGATGATCCTGAAACTCATATTTTAGTTTTCTAGCTAGCTAGATGTGCAGTAACCAAAAAAAAAAAAAAAAAAAAAAAAAAGCAAATAAAACCTTGCAAAGCTAAATGTGTAATCAAAAAGATGTGAGGAATCATTAAATCATGAAAACAAATACCAACTGAATAACAAGTAAAAAATAATTAAAAAGGAGCCACTTGTTGAGCAGAAACAAATTTACTGAAATAAATATATATAAACCACTCAGTACATAAATACAAAAAGTAAGCGCTTTCGTCAGGCACATAGACCAAACTTCTTCAGACAATTTAATAATATAACAGTTCAGCTTATATAACACTCCCACCCCCAGTAATTACTTGCTCAATTGAAATCAGTACAATTGATCTGTACTGTTGTACTGATTTCAATTGAGCAAGTAATTACTGTGGGTACTGGGGCTAGGTTTGTAAAGGCCATTAGCCTAGTAACCTGCTATGATCCTATGAGCGGTGCTGCTGACCACCTCATTAATCCTTGGGTGTAGCAACACAACTGCACATACAATGAATTCCTCAATGTTGCAGTTGTATCAAAACATGGGATATACTGGTTGTGTATATCACAACATAACAACATGTGTATGAGACAAGATTTATGGGACCATGTTAGCAATATGAATGTATACTGATGTGTGTCACAGAGCATGTAATAATGGTATGTAGACACATGCACACCTGTGCCATACTGAAAATATCACTGTGATGAAAGAATGTGAGCTGTGTAAATGGTTGATCTGCTCCACTATGATAATGCATGTTCTAATATGTCACCAATATACATACAAGTGTATCATACCATGTCAACAGTTCTAAGGGGGTATATTTCTACAGCTGTTACAGTAGGAGCATGTAATACAGTGGTATCAATGGCCATCAATACATTAGCTCACATCACAGATTCTAATGCCCTCTTGTTGCCATTCTGTACATTCATACCTCAATACAGCACATGTCAGTGACAGAGACATTGACATGTTAACCGTTCATAGAGTCATAAGACATTATTACGCTAATGGCCAACATCACATGAAGTCCTAGCCATTATTATACCATGCAAATAAAAATCCCTATATCTATATTATGGAAGATAGTAAGACTATTGTGCATATGTGTATATTTGTTGAATTGCATTACATCCTACCACTGTCCATATGAGATGTGCACCACACCATGACAGAATTATCAATCACACCTGTAGTGGTCTGAATATGGCTTGCAGAGGTTCATGGAAGGACTCTGCTTCATGATGTATGTATGCATATTTGACATGAGAACATCCTCCACTCCTCTACAGGAAGGATGTCATGTGGCCATAGGAAGATGCATGAGGCTACACAGAAGGAACCACAAATGGTAATGAAATGAAGAGCTATGCATTTCAAAGATTATAGAATGACTATAATGTATCACTGACCACACACAAAGCAGTAGACTGAGCCTAATTTGAACGTTACACCCATGTAGGCATAGAATTCTAATGCCATGCAATGTAACAGTAGCAACACCACATATATCTGACTGTAACACTGTCAGATTGCACTTTATAGAGTATGATAATATCATTGTATGCTGAAGAGAGCATGTTGGGTGGAGAATAGAGCATGAATATGCAGTGACATCCCTGTGTAAAATTGTCAGTTGTATGTACAGACATGCAAGTTACCTGCTGTTAGATTAGAGCACCCATGTGTTTAGTTAAAATAGCTTGCAAACACAGTAATTGATATTACTATCACAGCACAGGCTTGTGTTGAATGCTGCCAGGGTGCATGTTACACAGGATGACATAGTAATTGTATGTTGCAACAAGATGTTTTGAGGATGGTTGAACATACCTGTAGACGTACATGTTGTTCTAAAATTGTCACCACAGTGATTATTGAAAACACACATAGTTAACTACAGTGAGAATAGAGCATGTATCTAGTTACTGAACACAGTACTTAATGCAAGTACCCCAGAACAATTCTATTTTTGTTAGTGTTGGAGAATACTTTATAGCTGATGTCATCAGCAGAGTCTGGTGAGAAGAAGATGATAACAGCAGTGTCCCATATGCTGCTATAAAATAGTATCTTGAATGTCAACCAACTGAATGAACAAAAGCACACAAAGCAGTTGACTGCAGTCAGAACAGAGCCCCCTACCTACCTAAGTACACTGACACAGTTGACTGTTGTGAGAACAGAACCCCCTACCTAACCAACTAGAGAATTCACTACTTAATGCAAGCTCCACAGCACAAGTCTGAGCTTTAGAATACTGCAGGACAATTATAGTGGGCAACATCATCACTGGATGTTTCAGAGAAGATAAAAAAACTGAATGGAGGTCCAGGTAAGAGCATCACACATTAAAATCCATATAAGCTCTTTTTTGTTAAGATTTTAATTGTTCATCTAGGGGGGTAGTGTATGGAGTTCTTTGTCAATGTTGCTCAGCATTCTATATTGGAAAGACTTATATGTTAAAGGTGAGAATGCATGAACATTTGAATGAAATCAGGAAAGAAAGGACAACTAATGTATTTTATAGGCATATTCTAGCCTTTCCTGATCACCATTTCAAGTTTGTGATGACTGACTACTTGGAAAGTGACCCAAGAGGTTTTAACATTGATGAGCATATCAACAAAAAAGAGTTTATATGGATTTTAATGTGTGAAGCTCTTACCCCCCCAGACTGAATGAATGTTGTTCTAGCACCCCTATTTTAAAGTTAAAAAGTTTGGAGGGGTGATTATGTGTATTTTTCAAGGTTGAGTATTTTTCTTTCATGATTGTTTTTAAAAATACAGACTCAGCTCATTGTTTTTCCTTGTATATATGATTAAGTCAGTGTATGGGAGGAGTCCTATTCTATTGGTCGGTTCAATCACATGATGGTTCAATTTTAGTATTACAGTTTCAGTTTGATGTGTTTCAGCTGTTCTGGAGAAGTCTTGATGCAAGATGAAAGCGCTTGACTGCTTTTATTTCTAATTATTAAATAATAAAATTATCTTGGTGGTGGACACTGGTCTGTGTGGTTCATGGACTTCCATTCAGTTATTTTGGTTCCTAGTTCCTTGTTATTTCTTCTTGTAGGGTTTGAGTGAAGATGTTGTGGTGTGTGTATGAAATGAATGGCTAGCCATGTACAACTGTCAAGATATTAAAGATTTGCATTTTACCAGACTGATAAGTGTGCAAAGTGTAGCATTTGCTGTTGTGTTTCCAATGTGCAGGCATACCTTAAAAAGACAGGTTTACAAACTATATGCAAACAGTTGTCCACATTATTACATGTATTAGAAAATCTTAATGTATATTGTCAGTATAAAGATGCATATGGTATATAAAAAAGCATTTTTTATTTCTATAGTGTAGATGACACATTTCGGAAAAAGTACTTGGAGACCAATTTTCACATGCATGGGTGGAGGTAAAACATGGCTACAGTGTAAATATGTGTTCTTTCCTTAAAATATGCCTTCCCTTTGTGTTTTTACATGTACTTTCATGGGATGAAGACTAAATGGGCAGTGAACATCAGTAATTCATGCTATTGTGCACTTTCCATAGCACACTACTGAGCAGCTGGTTTGTGTGATCAATAGCAATGTCTTTGCACATGTGAGATACACATTTAAGGAGTCCTATTTGAACCTGAGAAATACTTATCCATACTGGATATGGTAGGCACAGATAACAGATACTATGTTGTTTATAAATTGTTCATATGGGAAATGTATACTAAATTGCCTAACCTTAAAAAAGTATTTATACTGCTTTCCCTGTTTGATCACAGTTAAGAAAAAAGCAAACATGTGCCTCTAATGCATTGAGAACATTATGGTAGCTGTATTGGTTTGCTTATCGCTGTTCTAACTTAATAAGCAAAGACACAAGACAGTCAGCACAGTGAATAGAGTTGAGTGTCAGAAGCAGACCTAATACTTAGCTGACTCTGTGGCAACAGATATACATGCAATGAGAGATTTATTTTTTAGTCCAGATGATACAGGTTCAAATCCAGGTGTAGCTAATAGTTTTTATTATTTATAATGCAATGAAATAATTCTTTATTCTACAATCACTGTGTGTTACCTTAGTGCAGTTTGTTTAAGCAACACTGATTGGAAGTAGCTGCACCATTGAACAGCCATTCACTGTCGTTCTGCAATGGAGTGAGGTGCCAAACTCCGCGCAAACAGAAGACAACAAATTAAGCAGTTCATTGGGTGTTTTTTACTTATGTGTGTGGTGTGTGATTCTACTTTTTGACCAGATTCAACGTGTCAAAATGGAGTAGATAGGAAAGTAGTGAATTGTGGGACAATCAGAGGCCAAGACAAAGGGAAAGCAATATAGGAACATGCAGGAGAGCAGTAGGAAAGAGCCATAGCTATCCAGTTCTTCAATAGTGTAAAATGAAAACATCTATAGAATATTGGCTGAATTTGGACTGTCACCTCAACAAAGAGGGGTCACAATGATGCAATCATGTTGTATAGCTAATTGGACTGAATCAAGTATGTTGAGCAGACACCTGTGTGAAGTGGAGAGCTACGTATGGGATGATATTTTTTGTTTGTGTGACAGGTGTCCATTTTTTATTTTTTACTTCATTAAGAGGAGAATGTTGGGTTAGGGACGTAGGTATTTCTGCATCAGGTGAGTGGGGTTGGTGACGAAGCAAATGCAGACAAACAAAACAAGACACAGGGGCGGTGACGGACACAACAGATCATGATTTTGGACAGGGACAGGATATTGGATGCATATGACCTTCAAAGATGGGGACAGTGATAATCTAGTCCTCACCTGCAGGGCTGTCATCACTGTTGCCTTACTACACTGGCTATTGGAGTGCTTGATGTCTTTTCCTACAGACCATGAAAGAGAGCATCCTCTCCATCTGGTGTAGGAGAGCATCAGTGGTGCTGTACATGACCCTCCCAAGCCTGCAACTCCTTTTGAGTGATAAAATCCCCACCTCCACCACTACTCCAGGAGGGTACCACAGCACCAGCTGCTGGGATACTGCTACCTGATGTGGAGGGTTCAGGTAGTGCAGGGGCAGTGCAGGCAGTATTGGCAGGTTGGGTCCCAGATGTGTTGGCTGGCAGTGCAAGGAGCTGGTGCAGCGGGTGGCAGGCTAAGTCATAAGTCTGGCCTATCTCCCTGTGCTGTAAAACATTTTGTGATTTGTCAGAGATGGATGGCATGAAAATGGTTTGACCAAACATAGGAAAGTAAAAAAAAAAAGAGAGAGCGATAAGGGTTGGGGTAAGAGAAAAAAAGAAGTAATTAGTAACATCATATGTGACATACAATGGATTAGCACTATAATAAAGTATTTACATCTACTTTTACATTTAAGTATGCTTCTTAACAACTACAAACTATAACTAATGATTGCTCAAAGTAATCCTTCCAGTGTGCATATATTGCACATATGCTTGTTCAAATTATACAGATTAAGTTAACAGTAGGGGATTTATGCCACTTCTGTTGACATTATTATATATTTTTAAATTAATTTACTATATATTCGTTTCTTGTGGTATTTGACCCCACAATGTCTGACTACAGTAATATACATGACTCCTACATTTGGCTTGTGGTACAGACTGAAGCATGCAGTGGTGCAGCGGTTAATGCTGTCACCTCACAGCAAGAGGTTCTCTGGTTCGATTCTCTGCTGGGGTGCCTTCTGTGTGGAGTTTGCATGTTCTCCCTGTGTTCGCGTGGGTTTCCTCCGGGTACTCCGGTTTCCTCCCACATTCTAAAGACATGCTTCTGGAGCATTTCTCCCTGGGCCTCCGCTAAAAACAGGATCTGTGGAACCTAGTCGGACTTTCCCAGTCAACAAATGTTAAATAAATAAATAAATAAAATAAAAATGCATGTTTGCTTCTACAGTTAAGATATGCATGCTTACTTTGCTACAACTGTATAGAAGAGCAATACTTTAACTAAAATAATAGTTATGATATGCTGAGTATGTAGTCCTTGCTTTTCTCAGTCTCTCTAAATGCTCAGCATGGGCCTCCCCTGTTTGCCATTATCTCCTGGTTGGATGTAGAATAAAAAGAAGAGAACAAGAGAAGAGCATTAAACATACCAGTCTTGCCTATATGCAGTTCCCTATCTTGTTTTAATTTTCTTTATCTATATACTTGCAAAACTGTGCGATGTCAGCAGTCTTAAACTCATCCAGCAACTGGTTGAATGTATCCTGCTTCCACCTTTTGAAGTCATTATAGTGGTGCCTACACTGTTCTCCAGTGCGTGAAATGCTAGACGCACTAGAGACAGCCTTGGCCAGTCTATTACATACCTCAGACCTGTACTGGGAACAGGTATAGTCCCCCTGCAAGAGCCTTTGGCTGTGGTGCCTTACAAGGATTCCAGTAAAGATTCTGGGCTCATCAGCAACCCACCTCTACTCACTAAATTGGGCACCTTCTGTTCAACTTCCATACATGCCTGATCAGGACAAACAGCAACAGATAATAGTACTTTCTCACCAATTCCTGTTATTGCATTTACTGCTAGTGCACAAACCCGAACAGCAATGCCTGCAGTCTTTGCATAATGTTAAGCAGAGAGCAACAGTGCCAAGCAGAGAGGAAAATATTTTTTTAAATAAAGAGTTTAATCTGACAGTTGGCATTAGTTGATAGGGTGGATGGTGCTGTAACTCTTAGTTGAATCAACTTTGCAGACATTTATTAGGGCATACATTTTTTGGCCTGACATGCTTTTGTGTGACTTTACACACTGATAAATTTGTAGAATGTGTGATTCAAAACTATGCATTAGAGACAAAACATGTGGTATACTCTGTAGTATTTCCTGTTTGTGTGTGTGCCTCATTATAGAATTCTTCAGTTGGGACGTGTGCATTTCTGATGGGCATCATCAACCACAGTTCCAGTGCATAACCTGAATCAACCAGTAAAAGACCTGTGGGATATCATCCTAGTAAGCATCTCATACAGTTGATAGTTGTGCCAGATATATGAGTTGTGGTAACTGCCTGTGTTGCCAGCACACCCACATTCAAGATGATTCCCTTAGCATTACGCATGACCTAGCAGTTAATGGAGTGGTAGCCCTTTCTATTTATGTGCACCTTTTCCTGTTCCCCAGGTGGTGCTTTGATTTCTACATGTATACAGTCTAGGGCTCACAGGGCTTCAGGGTTTAACTGCATAGTTCTGGCTTTGTCCTTAGGAGTACAGGGAAAATATATGTAATCAATGGAATGTTGTAACATAACATTTGTGAATTGATGGAGGATCCTGGATGCTGATGCCTGTGACACCCCCAGCATATCCCTTGTTGGTTTTTAGAAGGTTCCTGTAGCTAAAATTTGAAGTGCTTCACTTACTTGAGTCTCCACTGGGAAGGTTTCCTCTCAGGTTGTGCTTGTTCTCAATTGAGGATGACAGAGGTTCATAGGTTCATAGGTAGGTACTAGGCTATTGGCCCTGGGGCCTATATAAACCCAGCCAAAAAGGTTCCCTGGCTTTTGCCAACCAAGAAAATAATTTTCTTGTGCACGTCAAGCAGTGCTGCAGAAGTGATCCCGGGGTAAATTTTCTATTTCCCATCCAGTCGTCAAGAGTTTTCTTAAAGTGGGCTAATGAGGAGCTTTGCTTGACATCAATGGGTAGTTTTCCAGAGTATGGGAAGTCTCTGGGACAGGAATCTATCCCTCCAGCATGTTGTTTATTGTGGTGACAAGGTTTAGGTCCCTGGAGCGTGTTATTTGGAGAGATTGGAATTTCTTTAAGTGTAGCATGTCGAACAGCTCTGGGTTTGACATAGCTTTGTATGTTAGGCAGAGATCGCCTCTGAGTAGGCAATATGCGGTGGAGTAGAGCTGGAGTTTTTTGAGATGGTCTGCGTATGTCATCTGTTTGAGGCCAGTAATCCTCTTAATGAGGTATTTCTGTGGCCTTTTCAATAGTTGTAGGTGTCTTGTGAGATACATGCCAAACGGGGCAGTATTCTATAATGGGACTGATGAGGGATGAGTAGAGAGGAACAATGACCTCCTTTTTTCTTATCTAATGGGGGATGGTTTCGAAAGCATTGGTGAGGTCAAGATAGGCTGTGTGCACTACCTTGCCCTCATCTATGGCTCTAGTGACTGGCTCAAAGAAGTCAATCAGGTTTAGTAGACATGATCTACCTTTTACAAACCCAAACTGAGTGGGGTTACCTATGTCTTTGTTTATAAGCTCCGAGATTATATGTTCCATGGCCTTGCAGACCAGGCTCATCAGGCTAATGAGGCAGTAGTTTCCAGGGTCCATGGTTGCACCCCTTTGTGGACTGGGATAACTGTCACTGTCTGCCATTCAGTAGGCACATAGCCTGAGGTGAGGCTATGTTTGAACATGGTACTTAGGTGGGGTGCCAGTTCGTTCTGTAGTTCATGCAGTATGCAGCCTGGGATGTTGTCTAGTCCCATGGATGCTTTGTTCTTGGCTTTAGAGAGTGCGGTTTTTACTTGTTCATCCGTGATTACAGGGGCTTTGCATTCTTCCGGTATTAAGATGGACCCTTTGGAGGGTGAAATGGGGGTAAAGTTAGCACTGAACCTATCTGCCAGGATGTTGGCAATATTGGTTGGTTCTGTATATTTAATGCCATTGTGCTGTAGCTCAGAGCAGGTCTGACTGTTGCCATTGAGATTATTGACATAGCTGTAGAATGCTTTGTAGTTGGCTTTGGAATCAGTGGCGATTTTATTTTCATAACTGGCTTTGGAAGATTTTATGAGGGATCTCAGCTTCTTGCTGAGGCTGACCAGGGAGTTCCTCCAGTCTTGGGATTTTACTCTTGTTTTGCAACAGCTTCTTCCTTATGTTAGAGTTTATTTATGGCAAGGGACCACCAGATTGTCTTCCTTTTTTTGGAGGATAGCATCTTGGTTCTGTTGGGGATGGCACGATCCATGCACTTGTGTATGTGCTTATACAGTGGATTTGTATAAGATTCAGCAGTCTTACCTCTATTTTCCATCTACATGGGTGTCGTGAAGTTTGCCACTTCTATCTTAAGAAGCATGAAGTTGGCTTTGGAGTAGTTTTTGATGGTGGTTTCCTCTATTGGGGGGGGTGGGATATGGATGTCTAGGGTGATTAGCTTGTGGTCAGATCTGACCAGCGAGGAGCTGACCTCTCGCATGGAACACTGGTTACCCATATTGGTAATGACCAGGTCAACGATATTGCTGCCCCTGGTGGGGGTGTGGCAAGCTGATCCAAGGTGCTGGAATTTATGAATTCTAGAAAACGTTGAGTGAACAAGTTGGTACATGAGTAGTTTTCCCAGTTGATGGTGGGTTATTTGAAATCACCCATAATAAATGTATTGGTTTGTACCTTAATATTTTCCAGTATCTTAAGAAATGAAGAGAGGGAATCCTTGGGCATGGTGGGGGATCTGTAACAAGTTACAACCTGGATTGCAGTCTTGCCCAGTGTTGGTTGCACTTGGATAATTTTGGATGCATTATGTTGAGCAACTAGTCTGGAGGGGTGGATATCCTTAATGAATATGGACACGCCTCTGGCTTTAGTGTTTCGGTCCAGGTTAGGTGGCCAAAAGGTGTGGTATGAATTATAGCCTGGTAATGCAGGGGTGCTCTCTGCAGCCTTGAACCAGGTCTCTGTCACTGCACAGATGTCAATGTTCTCCATTTTAAGGAGTGCCTCAAGTGAGTGCATTTTGAGGTTTAGACTTCTAGCATTGAGTAGCATTACCCTCAGAGTTTGCTTGCTTGTACCTGTTAAAGTGGTTAATTTAGAATTTTAACCTTGCCTAAAAAAGGCACTGTAGGGGTGGAAAGAGCCTTAGCCAGTATATGGAATCCCAGGGGCGACAGGTGCAGGTCATCTCTGGCAAAGCATCATGGTCTGTCAACCATGTCGTCCCAGGCAGACAGATACTGGATCCCCTAATAATGACACCAGAAGCTGAGCCAATTGTTGAAGTCAATCATTTTGTCCTTGTACTGTGGTATCATTCTGGGCAATGGCAGGATGCTACTCAGGGCTAGGGTTGCAGAACCTAGAGGTTGCAGACTTCCTGTAGTGTGTCTCTAAAGTTTCCATCTCATGCTGATTTTGAAAAGTAAAATGGGGTCTAAACACCCTTCCCTTTTTGGCCGAGGTCTATTAGCAGCAGCAACACAGACTTGGGCCTGTTGCATATACACATGAGTAAGAGCAGCAGCACCCATAATATTCTTTCATCGTAGCCTAGTCTCTGCAGCTGTATTCCAATAGGTTTTGGAAATTGCTGATAAAACCAGTACTGAGTCTACACAGTTGCTTTATAGCTTGTTGAATAACTCCTCCATCTTGGATTGGTTGATTAGCATACAATACAGCTGCTTATGCTATAATTAGCATGTCATGATGTTTACCGTGTGTAGAGCTGCTTACTGAATACAAAATGGTGTGCTATCATGTGCACATCACCCTGCAATGTGCACATGGTTTTAAAGGGACGTGTAGGCTTTATTGAATCTGTACTATTATTTTTTATCCACTTGGACTTTTCTATTTAAACTTGTTCTCAAACATTACATAAATTTTCATGTTGGTAGACTTTTCATGTTCAAAAAATATGGAAAGAAAACATTTTAGATTGATAAGCACTCTTGTCGTCTACTGTTAATTACCACTCTGTACTTCCTCTGCTGTTACTGCTATCACATGACATGGATAAAGGCAATGGCACAGATTCAATAAAGCCACAGTGATCCAGACAGTACATACTATCTGTAGATCATGGTTCAAGTGGCAGTTTAAGTTCCACATTTGTCTTTTAACGAAGAAACTTAATAAAAACTTCTCACAAAGATAAAACAAGGCGAGGTTTGCTTGTTACATTTGCCCATCACTTACCTTTGCAGAAACCTGGACTAATGGTCCACACATGAAGCAGACAGGATGCAGACATTCTCAGTTTCAAAAAGTGTTGCATCTTTTGCTTTCCATCAGGCAAACCTGCTTAGTGGCATTGTGTGGTGCTTAGTAACCTTCCCCAACATCTGCATGTCTACAATACCTCCAGACAGTAAGCAGACAGACTCTTAATCTACATTCAGTGAAGCTCCTGAGGTACCAACACTGATCCTACCGCCTAGCTCTTCATATTTTTTGTTCACTTCTCCTGTCTTCTACTTTACCTGGTCGTTTCTGTCCTCTCCCTGTTTTCTGACCCCATCAACTTACCTAGCATTATGTACGGACAATTTCCCACAGTTTCTCCAGCCAGCGTGGTTGACATGGGCATCCTGAGGCAATGTAGCAATTGTCTCATGTACACTGACAACCCACTTCTTCTAGTCCACACAAATTACTTTTTGTGAGAGATGCATCTATATCAAGAACCTAGAATTCAGGCTCTGTCACTCAACAGTCAGTTCATCTGATGCTAAGCAGGTTGTCAGCATGCAAAACTCACCTCCTGCACCTACCAAGCCAACAACACATAAGCCTACTTATGTGGAGGTCCTTACCAGAAGCTTGTCTAAACATCAGAGACCTCCCAAACACAAATACAAGCACCATTCACATTCACATCATTTGCAGAACATAGTGCGCATAATATATCACACACCAGTGTA
Organism: Protopterus annectens; assembly: GCF_019279795.1. NCBI lineage: Eukaryota > Metazoa > Chordata > Ceratodontiformes > Protopteridae > Protopterus > Protopterus annectens. The sequence goes on along the minus strand of NC_056739.1, from coordinate 1,419,751,881 downwards.
TCATCAGTCAAGCTCCTAAGGCATAACACAAAAACAAACATCTTAGTCAGAGACAACTCAATTGTGAGACACACAGAGGTCCCTCTCACCAGGTTGGATAAGGAAAATGTCACAGTCAGCTGTCTGTGAGGTGCCAGGGTCCACCACATCAGACACGCACACAAGTCTCTCAGCAGCAGGCACCGTTATGACTCCATCATAGTCCATGTTGGTGTGAACAACTTGACACGTACTTCACTGGACTATATGAAGACATGACTGAGATCTCTGATTATGTGTCTCAGACAGGTATGTCCCTAACCTTAATCAGCATTTTACCTTCACCTAGGATGATACCTCAATACAAACAAAAAATGATTGACTTCAACAATTGGCTTAGTTTCTGCTGTCATTCAAATGGGATCCAGTATCTGTCAGCCTGGGATGACATGTTTGACAGACCTCGATGCTTTGCCAGAGATGGTCTTCATCTGTCACCCTTGGGATTTTGGTTACTGGGTAAGGCTTTTGCCACCCCAATAGTGCTTTTTTTAAGCAATGTCACAAGAACAAAATTCCCAGTGTACAAATTTCCTCTAAAAACAACCTCAAGGTTATGCTGCTAAACCCTAGAAGTCTAAACCAGAGACTGCACTCCCTTGAATCAGTCCTCACCTTGAAAGATGCTGACATTTGTGTAACCACTGAGACCTGATTTAAGGCTGTGGAGATCACCCCAGGCATGCCAGGTTACATTTCCTGCTGCACATTCAGACCAAAAACTGAAGGTATGAGAACTAAAGGAGGTGGTGTATCAATATTCATTAAAGATAAGTACACCTCTAGGTTGGTTAAACAGCATGATTCCCTTGAATTACTTCAGGTGCGATTGACTGTATGTAAGACCCCTCTTCAGGTTATTGCCAGCTATAGGACCCCCTCCATGAATCAGGACATCCACTTAGCCTACCTGGATCTACTTGAGTAAATCAAGATACAACCAAATACCCTGGTTTTGGGTAAATTCATTACACATCCATTGACTGGGTAAATTATATGTGTTCTAACTCACTTGCCAAAAGGTTTCTGGACTTCGGTAACTCCAATTACCTGCACCAGCAGTTGACACACCCACAAGGGGCTCAAACATCCTGGATCTGGTGCTCACCAGCATGGGGGGGGGGTCACTGCACTATGCCCAGTGTGTGGCCATCCCTGGTGAGATATGACCACAAATCAGTCTCACTAGAAGTAACAAGAATACAAGAACCCCTTTAGCAACAACTAGACTAAAAAACTTCTCCAAGGCCAGTTACAGGCTCTTAAAATAGCTTCATAGCCCCTCTCCCCACTGAAGGAACAGATACCTATGCTGAGTTATACCCAATGCTTTATACGAGCACCTGTACAATTTTATTGACTTTGCCATACTTGATAGAACCAAAGCAAGATCTTCAAAGAAAAACAAAGCTGCCTGGTGGACAACTGCCACTAATAGGCTATACAATAGGAGAAAGAAATTGCTGTCTAAGAGTAGGAGGGGAATGGTCTCAAAACTGTAAACACTCTCTCCTCAACTTAAACAAGCAAATAAGACTCCTAGTGAAGTCCTCTAAAGCTAACTATGAATCCAAATTAGTTTACGTAACTAATGGTAACCATAAGGCATTCTTTAGTTATATCCGTTATTTCAAAGGTAAAGACCAGATTTGTGCTGAACGCATAGTTAATGGTAATACATATACAGAACCTGTGGATATAACAAACCTTCTGGCTGAGAGGTTCAGTGAAAACTTCACTCCCCTGTCCCCACCACATATACCCTAAAGCATCCCTAACACCTGTCCCCTACCTAGTATCTCTGAGGAGTAGATCTTAAATGCCCTCTCCAAGGCCAAAAACACAGCCTCTATGGGACCAGACAACATCCCGGGCTGTCTTCTACATGAGTTAAAACAGGAATTATCATCACCATTGGGCACACTTTTCAGTCACGGCCTAAGCACTGGCTTTGTCCCAGTGGAATGGAAAACAGCTACCATAATCCCTTTGCACAAAGGGGGTCCATCCACTGACCCCAGGAACTATAAACCCATTAGCCTGACCAGTCTTTTTTGCAAGTCCATGGAACAAATCATTAACAAAGACACAGGAAATCTCCAAACATTTGACCCCACCCAGTTTGACTTTGTCATGGTGAGATCAAGCCTGTTAAACTTGGTGGACTTCTCTGAGACAGTCACCAAATCCCTAGATGAGGGCAAATATGTGATGCAGCTTAACTAGAATTAGTCAAGGCCTTTGACACAATTCTCCACTCAGGCATTATAGATAAACTCACCCAGCTGTATATCAACCCATATATTGTCAGGTTGGTTGCAAACTGGCTCACTGATAGAACTTATATAGTCAAAATAGAGGACTCCACCTCCTGCAGCAGACCCATAACCAGTGGTGTTCCACAGGGTTTGGTTCTGGGACCCCCTACTGTTCAGAATCTACTTCTCTGAAGTACAGGCTAAAACTAAAGGACTGTGGCTGACAAAGTTTGTCGGTGGGAGGTTGGCATAATGGTTAAGGTGTTTACCTTACAAGCACAAGGTGCAGGGTTTGATTCTCACATGGGGTAATTGGCTAGGTTTAAAATGGCCCACAAGGGCAGTTAGCCTAGTATGAATTTGTGAATCTATGAATCTATGACTGCAAAGTGGGAGTGATCACTGAAACCCCTAGTGATTTCAACATCCTACAAGAAGGTTTTACACAGACTAATGACTTGTGCCAAACTCATAGTATTAAACTTAATGCAAGAAAATGCATTATCACCTCCTTCAGCTAGGGTGATGTTCCTGCAAACTACCACA
>NC_056739.1:1419604038-1419744038 GCF_019279795.1 Protopterus annectens | reverse complement strand
CAAGGGTACATTAAAGATGCGCGTGCGTCAATGAGTGGTCTCATAGGGGGTTCTGGATGTCTTTATGAATTTTAGGGATACCAAACATGATGGGCAACTTAGGAAATGGTATATTAATAAAACTGTAAGCGTCCACATCAATTTTTGCCTCAATAAACAAGTCCCTGAAATAACTTTTGACTCTAGACAAAGCTATGTTATATTCATTCAATGATACCTTCCGGTAAGCTGGATTATTTAAAACTGTTTCCATCCTGTTGTTATAATCTGTGATATCAAAGATCACTATGCCGCCACCCTTATCTAGTTTTATACACCGTACCATGGAAGATCTAATAAAGTCCAGAGCTAGGGTCTGTTCAAAAGAAATATTATCTTGTCTAGAGCTGTAGTGTGTGCAATATGTCTAAAATCCAATTCACAAACACCTTCAAACACACGTAATAAAGGGTGCAATGGAGGATTAAAAGTACTTAATGGCTTAAATGGACCATGAGGTGTATGGTTATTACCTAAAAGAAAAGCAAGGTTTAATTTTCTCACAAAACATTTCAAGTCCAGCAATGTTTTAGCAATGTTCATGTTTCTACTAGGTACAAAGGTGTTACCCTTTGCTAGTAATTCCACCAAGTCAGCTTCAATAGTGATTGTCGAGAAGTTGTAAATATTGAAGTCGCCACTGACATTCTTTAATACTAACGGTCTTGTAAAGTCGCTGTCCAAAAACCTAAAGGAGTCTCAATTATCTCTTCCTCCTGTTGTTCCAGGGTCTGTTCCCCTGATGAATTCTTGGAAGGGGCTCCTTGTTGAAAAACCTGCTTGTCTACATGGTAATTAATAGCTTCATTTGGGCGTTGCATAGTGTTGTTGTTATTAATAGATTGTAATCTTTCACTATGCCTTAATGGTTCAGGTCCTACCGCAATGTTAGGATCCAAGCCCATATTACCAGCAGCAGAGTTCACCATAGATTTAGACAAGTTAGGCTCGTTTGTATTGTTAATGTTAGGCCATACTTGAGTTAAATGGGGTTTGGGATAGGCTACCCCATTTGCATAAGCTACTCGATCACTGTTTAATTTCTTAATTTTGTTTTGTTTTAATTTTACTAAAAGCTGATCAATGCTGGTAAAAACTCTTTCATAATCAAATTTATATCTGCCAAAGTCAACGCTGGACTTAATGTCATTATCAAGTTCATTCACTTCCACCATAATGTTCTCTATTTGAATAGAATAGTGTTTTATCATTAGTTCCATCAAAGAAAAGCCAGAAGAGTTAAAGAAGTCTACTAGTTCTTTATGAAAAAGAGAGTCAGGAAGTAACCCAGTCGGGTACTGAGAATACCGTAGACCTTTAGGAACTAGTCTCTCCGTTAAACATTGCTTAAAGTAAATTACTTCTAATTGCAATTTTTTTAGTTTTAACAGTTTATAGTCTAACAATTTAAGTTTGTCCATAATACCTTGTGTGTTCACATCTTGACTGGTAAGCACTTCAACCGGTCGTTCCACATTGGGGCTGAAACCAGTAGCTAAATCCCCTGTGTTGTTCAACCATACTGATAATGAAGGAACGCCAATAAGCCCAGTGCCATTACTAGAGTAAACTTGTTGGCCTGGGGGTAAAGATGAAACAATAGAACGTTGTCTTATCTACAGAGTCCAACCGGTTAGTTAACTAACCGGTTGGACTCTGTAGATAAGAAGCTTATGGAAGCAACTACTGACAATGGACGTCTTTCTAATTTTAACTTACAGAACGAGAGTTCTTCTCAACTTATCACTGGTCAACAGTCGGGACAACGTTCTATTGTTTCATCTTTACCCCCAGGCCAACAAGTTTGTGCACCTGGTACTAGCGCTGAACGTAACAACATGGATAACTCTAGTAATGGCACTGGGCTTATTGGCGTTCCTTCATTATCAGTATGGTTGAACAACACAGGGGATTTAGCTACTGGTTTCAGCCCCAATGTGGAATGACCGGTTCAAGTGCTTACCAGTCAAGACATGAACACACAAGGTATTATGGACAAACTTAAATTGTTAGACTATAAACTGTTAAAACTGAAAAAAATTGCAATTAGAAGTAATTTACTTTAAGCAATGTTTAACGGAGAGACTAGTTCCTAAAGGTCTACGGTATTCTCAGTACCCGACTGGGTTACTTCCTGACTCTCTTTTTCATAAAGAACTAGTAGACTTGTTTAACTCTTCTGGCTTTTCTTTGATGGAACTAATGATAAAACACTATTCTATTCAAATAGAGAACATTATGGTGGAAGTGAATGAACTTGATAATGACATTAAGTCCAGCGTTGACTTTGGCAGATATAAATTTGATTATGAAAGACTTTTTACCAGCATTGATCAGCTTTTAGTAAAATTAAAACAAAACAAAATTAAGAAATTAAACAGGGATCGAGTAGCTTATGCAAATGGGGTAGCCTATCCCAAACCCCATTTAACTCAAGTATGGCCTAACATTAACAATACAAACGAGCCTAACTTGTCTAAATCTATGGAGAACTCTGCTGCTGGTAATATGGGCTTGGATCCTAACATTGCGGTAGGACCTGAACCATTAAGGTGTAGTGAAAGATTACAATCTATTAATAACAACAACACTATGCAACGCCCAAATGAAGCTATTAATTACCATGTAGACAAGCAGGTTTTTCAACAAGGAGCCCCTTCCAAGAATTCATCGAAGCCACAACGTGGGCAACAGGGGAACAGACCCTGGAACAACAGGAGGAAGAGATAATTGAGACTCCTTTAGGTTTTTGGACAGCGACTTTACAAGACCGTTAGTATTAAAGAATGTCAATGGCGACTTCAATATTTACAACTTCTCGACAATCACTATTGAAGCTGACTTGGTGGAATTACTAGCAAAGGGTAACACCTTTGTACCTAGTAGAAACATAAACATTGCTAAAACATTGCTGGACTTGAAATGTTTTGTGAGGAAATTAAACCTTGCTTTTCTTTTAGGTAATACACCTTATGTTCCATTTAAGCCATTAAGTACTTTTAATCCTCCATTGCACCCTTTATTACGTGTGTTTGAAGGTGTTTGTGAATTGGATTTTAGACATATTGCACACACTCATAAACACGACTACAGCTCTAGACAAGATAATATTTCTTTTGAACAGACCATAGCTCTGGACTTTATTAGATCTTCCATAGTACGGTGTATAAAACCAGATAAGGGTGGCGGCATAGTGATCTTTGATATCACAGATTATAACAACAGGATGGAAACAGTTTTAAATAATCTAGCTTACCGGAAGGTATCATTGAATGAATATAACATAGCTTTGTCTAGAGTCAAAAGTTATTTCAGGGACTTGTTTATTGAGGCAAAAATTGATGTGAACACTTACCATTTTATTAATATACCATTTCCTAAGTTGCCCATCATGTTTGGTATCCCTAAAATTCATAAAGACATCCAGAACCACCCTATGAGACCACTCATTGACGCACGCGCATCTTTAACGTACCCTTGTGCTAAGGTGGTTGATTTTATTCTCCAAAAATATTTGAGAAAAATCCCACAAGTATGCAAGGACTCATGGTCTTTTCTAAAAAATCTGAATAATTTATCTTTCGACCACGATTATAGTTTTTTGACCATTGATGTGGTCGAACTTTACACATCTATTCCACATTTAGAAGCAGTGGAATGGGTGGCTTTAATGTTAAGGGAACTGACAGCCTCAACTAATGATATAGATGTGGTCTCTGAATTGATTGACATCATTTTGACTAATAATTTTTTTATATTTAATGGTCAATACTTTCTACAACAACATGGGGTAGCTATGGGCTCCCCATGTGGTGCTAGCTTAGCTAACTTGTTTGTCGCCTATTGGGAAAAACAATTTGTCTTTGACAAGCCAGAAATTTCTAACCTATTATTGTTTTATACCAGATTCCTAGATGATATTTTTATCATCTTTAAAGGCGACAGACTTGCAGCGGACAAGCTTCTGTAGTACTTCAATTCTACTATAACTTTTCTTCAGTTTACTTACAAATTTAACACTACGAGTATAGACTACTTGGACGTTAAACTATCTAAAGATCTAAGTAGTTTTAAGTTGAGTTCTACCATCTATAGGAAACCAACTTATTGTAACTCATTTTTACACTTCTCTAGCGCTCATCCTTATAAACAGAAACGTTCTATCAAGAGTCAATTAGTTAGAGCAGCCAGGATGTGTTCTACCGAAACAGATTTTGTGATGGAGTGTCAATTACTAGAAAACATGTTTGTAAGTAGAAGATATCCTATCCAATTAGTTCATGAACTCATTGGGGAAGTTACAAACATGCGGAAACTAGGTGTATTTAGACCTATCTTACTTTCAACATCACCCTATAATGAGGACATAACAATAACAACTGAGAGACAAGATGCCCTTCAGCTTAGTAATAAACTGACTAGCTCTGCCTTTTTGGACACAAACGAACTAATAGGTTACTCTGCTCATATAAACTGTAAACAGAGGTTGTCTTTCATCACAACTTTTAACAATGACAGTGGCCAAATCAGAGAGGCACTGGTTAAAAATTGGTGTTTATTATATAAAAACAACCTATTAATGAAGATAATTGGTCCATTTCCACTAATTGTGTATAGGAGAGGTGCAAACTTGAAAAGTCTTTTAGAGAGTAAAAAACTTAGAATGTATAATAGAATTTGTGGGTCTTTTACTTGAGGTTTTTGTAGCATGTGTAAACATGTTAAAAACAATAGTTTTTGATAAGAAATTTCACATCATGCATAGATTAGACTGTAACTCTAAGAGTATTATCTACTTGGCTAAGTGTAAAGCCTGTGATGCCTTTTATGTAGGGAAGACTGATCGTAGAGGATTTATGAACATATTTATGCAATTTCTAAAAACAAGTGTGACAGTGCTTTAGCCAAACATGTCAACACAAATCCTGATCATTCTTTCCACTTTTTAGCTATAGTCAAATTGTTGTTGGACAATAGAGGAGGATTGACCTCAGTCTTACTTGAATGCCGAGAGTTAGAATGGCAATTATTATTAAATGCTTTTAGTTTCCCAGGACTTAATGACAATTGTAATATTACTTGTCTTTTGAGACTTAGGAGTTGTTTGAGATGATGAACCTCATAAGTCTCATATAGATGTGATTTTTTATATAATAACAATTTTCATACACATATACATATATAAATGTATTATTTTTTAGAGGATTAATTATTTTTGATCTGACATCATTATGTCCAACAGGCCTGGCTTCTAGCTATATACATAAGCAGTTTTTTTATTTATTTATTTACTTCTTTTATTATTTTATGAAATGAGATGTATATTTATTCATCATTATTTTAGGTTGGTCCGTAGTACCCACAATTACATTTTAAGTAGTTATTTATTATCAGCACACTAATAACTTAACAATAATAATTTTTTAAATATTTTTAATAGATATGGGTGCTAGCATTATATATTACATACGGCGCATATAGTGTGTTTATCGTCGACCTTTTGAGTGTTTACATACGAAACGTATGGTTGAACACTAATAAAAACTAGTTAAAAATTTATTTTATGCTAGTGTGTATATATATATATTTTTAAGTGATACGTTCTATAAACTTATTTTCCTGCCCTCAAAGGTTCGAGAGGTGGTTACAATTTTAATACAATTTTATGTTTTTTCTACTTTGTGTGTATCAGTGAGGTTTGATTTAGTTTTTGGTTTGTGTATAGCTCTTTAATTGTAAGATCTAATTCACTAGCTACCTCACTGATTGGCTCAAACATTTGAACATTTGAGCAGAAACTGTTAAAATGATGTGGAAGTTTCATCTCACATTTTCTGAAGAAGATTTCCTATTTAGGAGGACAAAAACGTTGTTTTGTTTTATATAACTCAACTTACGTTAAAATAAACTTGTCCTTGTTCAGTATGCTACCTCACAGTGCGTTATTTTACAGTACTGACAGATTCCTGTTCGGAGACCTTTTCTTCGCTTTGAAGGTTCAGCAGTTGTTTTGTTTTTTTCTGTTTCACTAGTTGGTATATATAGTTAGCAGGGGGTGTGGGGGCACAGCCCCTGACATGAGGGGTGCAGGGGGATTGCCCCCTGCATTAAAAATGTGTTCAGTATTTTGAATTCTTAGTCTTTTGGTTTGTCAGTCTTCTGAAGCAGACCTATGTATATATATATATATATATATATATATATATATATATATATATATATATATATGTAGATAGATAGATAGATATAAATATATATATGACTAGAGAATGTTCAACAAGCACTTCTGTGGCAAGGATGAAAAATCACCCATGTGAAAGAATATGTTTTGTTTCTAAAGCATAGGTTTAAAAACTGCATTGTACAAATTGATTTTATCAGTATGTAAACCTCACTGAAAATGTGCCAGGTGGAATAATTTATACCTCCAGTATATTTCTGCAAAGTTAAATCAAGTACCAGGTACAGCAGCATTAAAATCAAAAACTAATGCCAATTATCACATTATCCTTTTAGTTCATAAACTGCTTTCTCTCTGTTTGGCACTGTTGCTCTCCATTTAACATTGCACAGACTCAGTTGGTATCGTTTATCAGGTCTGTGCACTAGTAGTAAACACAATAACATGCATTGATGAGAAACCACTCTTTTAACTACTGCTTTTTTTGCCTGGTCAGACATGTCTGGTGATAGAAAGGAAGGTATCCAACTTAAGTTGCAGAGGTGGGGTGTTAAGGAGTCCATAGTCTTCATTAGATTCTTTGTAAAGCAATATAGTTGAAGGCTTCTGCAGGGGGACTATACCAGCTACCAGTACAAGTCTGAGGCATGGAGTAGTCTGGCCAAAGCTGTCTCTAGTGTGACTGGCATTTTACACACTGGAGAATAGTGTAGGCACCAGCATAATAACCTCAAAAGGAGGAAGCAGGAAACACTCAACCAGTGGCTGGATAGGTTTAGGATTGCTAACATCCCAAGTCTGTCTAAGTACACAGACAGATACATAGAATTAAAATTAGATAGGCAGCTGCATTTAGACAAGACTGGTATGCTTAATGCTCTTCCCTTGTTCTCTTGCATTTATTCCATAACCAACCAAGAGATTATGGCAAATAGGGAAGCCCATGCTGCGCATCTGGAGAGACTGAGGGAAGCAAGGGGTATATATGCAGCATAACATAAATATTATTTTAGCTAAAGTTTTGCTCTTCTATAGTAGCAAATTAAGCACATATATAATACCTGTAAAAGCAAGCATGCATGCTTCAGTCCGTAGGGCAAGCCAACTGTAGGAGTCAAGTTTAGTACTGTAGTCACACACTGTGGGTTTAAATACCACAAGTACCACATATATAGTAAAAATCATTTAAAAGTATTACGTAATTTAATTTCAACAGAAGTGCCATAAATGTGTTGCTGTTAACTTAATCTGTATAATGTGGCAAGCATATGTGCAGTATATGCATATTGTAAGGATTAGTTTGAGCAATCATTACTTACAGTTTGTAGTTATTAAGAAATATACTTAAATGTATAAGTAGATATAAATATTTTATTAATGTGATAATGCATTTTATGTCATGTATGATCATACTAATTATCTCTTCTTTTTTTCCTTTTCTCCAACCCTTATCTCTCTTTTTTAAAATTTCTAAGTGTCAGAATGTTTCCATGTCATCGATTTCTGACAAACCACAAAATGCTTTAAGGCACAGTGAGGTAGGCCAACCCCTGTGGCTCAGCTTGCCCCCACTCCACCAGCTCCTGCACCGATGTCCAGCACATCTGGGAACCAAACTGGCAATGCTGCATCTGCTGCCCCTGCACTACCATGGTCCTCCACATCAGGTAGCACTAAACTGGCAGCTGGTGCTGTGGTACCCTCTAAGAGTACTGGTGGAGGTGGGGATTTTATCTCCCACCAGTAGTTGTCAGGCTTGGTGTGGAGGGTTGTGCACAGCACCATTGCTGCACACCTATGCTGGATGGAGAGGATGCTCTATTTTATTGTCCATAGGAGAAGACATCAAGTACTCCAAGAGCCAGCAGAGAAGGGGGCAGTGATGACAGTTCTGAGGGTGAGGACAAGATTCTCACTGTCCCCATGTTTGATGGGCATGGGTATCCTAACCCTAATCATGGTGTCCCCCAACCTGTCTTATTCCTCACATCCCTGTTTCTTGTCTTGTTTGTCCTATCTGTTTTTATCTGCTTCCTCACCTACCCTGCTTACCTGACCCAGAAACACAAATGTCCCTTACCCAATATTCCTCTCTTACTGAAGTAAAAACAAATGTGCACCTATCCCACAAAATAAATAAATACATAAATCATCCCATATGCAGTTCTCCACCTTGTACATGTGTCTTCTTGACACATTCAAATCAGTCTAATTGGCTATACAACAAAATTACATTGTTGTCACTCCTCTTTGTTGCGGTGACAGTCCAAATTCAGCTAATATTCTGTACATATTTTCATTTACACTGTTGAAGAAGTGGATCACTATGTGTCTTTCCTACCTCCCTCCTGCACATTCTTGTATTTCTTTCCCTTTGTTCTTCCCTCTACTTGCTCATTAGTTCACCACTTTCCTATCTACTCCATTTTAACACCTTTAAACTGGTAAAAGAAAAATAGAATCGCAAAACATACACATAAGTGAAAAAAGCCAGTGAAGCCGTTCACTTTTTGTCTTCAGTGTTTGCTTGGAATTTGGCATCATGTAGCAATGGTAAGTGATGGTGAATGGCTCTTTGATGGTGCAGTTTCCTCCATGCAATGCTGCTTAAACATGTTGCACTAAGGTAATACACAGTGAATGTAGAATAAAAAAATATTTAATTGCATTATAAACGCATATTTAAAGCTATTAGATACATCTAGATTCAAACCTTGTATCATCTGTGCTCAAAAATAAATTTATCCATGCATTTGCACCTGCTGCACATTGTCAGCTAAACAACAGCTGTGTTTCTTACACTCAGAACTATCCACACTGCTGACTGCCACACCTCTTTGCTTAACATGATTGTGCAGAAGTAAGCAAAGCAATAGAACTCTCATAATGTTATCAATGAAGCAGAGGCTCACAATTCATCATCCTTTAACTAATGCATTAATGGGGAAAGTAGAATAAATGTGCATCTCACATGCACAGACACTCTACCATTTCATAGATTAGATTAGTACTCAAACCCTGCAACTTGTGTTTGTAAGGCAAATATCTTAACCATTAGGCCATCCTCCCAACCCATTTATCACGCAAATCGTCTACTTGATGGTACTGTATGAAAATTGCACAATATCATGTATTATATATGTTTACTGTCCATTTAATCTTCATCCCATGAAAGTACATTTTAACTCATTACATCCGAGTGATGCCTCCAGGTGTATCTGCAGTTAACTCGTACTAACGCCTCAAGGCATCAAATACTGCTTGTTCATATTTACATCAATAATTCCAAAACCATGCTATGTACAAAGTTTTTAAAAAAATATCTTAAAAGCTTACACAATGGAGCACTCAATTGCATTAATATTTGACCTCTGTCTAGTGTAGATACATAGATATTAACAGTTGTTTTTATGATATTTATTTATATAGATATCAATTTCTCAGTTTTCTAAATATCTCAACAACCAAGTTCCTTAGCCTCATATGAAAGCTCCATGAAAGTGACATAAATAAAATGCTGCTGACAGTATGTGTGTAATTTGAGTGGTTGCTGAGATATTGTAAGTTGTTTACAAAATATTACAAATGCAATAGTTACTGTGTTTAATGAGACTTATAAAATGCGGTTTAAGAACCTAAAGAATGCTACCACTATAAAATAGTTTGTGTTGAAGAGTTTGCCATTTATACTTTTTTAATATCCCCTATGGTTCCAGAGATATGAACATTTGTTTGAAATGTGAGGACATGATTTGATTCTGTCAAAAGGCTTAGGCTCCGCTCATTGGAAGTTACAGTGCAAACTTCCTGAGCTCCTTTGGAGTGAATGAGTTAAGGAAATAACCCATATTTACATTGTAGCCATGTGTTGCTTGTACCCATGCACTGGAAACTTGGTCTCTGAGTACTTGTTCCCAAATATATCAACTACACTACAGAAATAAATCAAAAATGCTTTCTTATATACCATGCACATCTTTATACTGAAAATACACATACAGATTTTCCAGTACTTGTAGTAATGTGGGCTGCTGTTTGCATATAGTTTGCAAAGCTGTCTTTTTAATGTATACCTGCACACTGGAAACACAACTGCAAATGCTATACTTTGCAAACTCCTCAATCTGGTAACATGCAGATCTTTAATATCTTGATAGTTGTACATGGATATCCATCCATTTCAGATAGGCTTCCCCACATTATCTCTCCAAAATCCAAAGCTGATGTCATCCACAATAAACTGTCTTACAGTCATATAAAAGTCAGACTTGTACCATGGTGTTTGCATTCAATATTGAGTTCTCTTGGTGTAATTAGTTTTGTAGAGGTTTTAGTCTCACTGCAGTTAACTGGTGTGTGTGTGTGTGTGTGTGTGTGTGTGTGTGTGTGTGTGTGTGTGTGTGTGTGTGTGTGTGTGTGTGTGTGTGTGTGTCTGTCTATCCAGATGAGCATAAATGTGTATCCAACAGTCATCAGTACAATCCCATGAAGTACCAATATTGACAGTTGCACATGCCTACACATTCATTTCATTCAGGCCTCCCATCAACTTCTCTCAAACATTAATTGTTGATGTCATCCACTATAAATTGCCCTGCAGCATTACAAAAGTTTGAGTTGTGCTGTGGTTTTGCATTAAGTATTGATTTCTCTAGTTGATGTCCTTAGGTAGGAGTTATAATCTCACTGCAGTTGACTGGTGTGTATCTGTCTAGTCAGAAGAGAATAGTTGTGTATTTTGCAGTCATCAGTACAATCCCATATAGTACCAATATTTTGATATTTGTACATGCCTACACATCCATTTCATTCAGGCCTCCCAACATCTTCTCTCAAACTTCCAATGATGATTTCATCTACTGTACATTGTCCTGCAAAATTATGCAAGCCAGATTTGTTCTATGGCACTTGCATTAAGTACTGAGTTACATCCATTTAATGCAGGTTTCACAACATCTACTCTCAAACATCAAATGGTTCTATTATCCACTATGAATTGTCCTGCAGCAGTGAAAAAGTCAGACTTCTGTGGTGCTTGCATTAAGTACTGAGCTTTGTATATATGTAGGTGTGGGCTTTATTCTCAATGCGGTCAGTTGGTATGTCTATATATCAAAGTTCGCAGACAGTTGCAAGTTGGGAGATATTATTAACTCCCCAAATGATGTTGACACCCTACAGAAAGCCCTCACTGAGACCAACGACTGGTGTCAGAACCATGGCCTTAAGCTCAATGCCAAAAAATGTGTCATCCCATGAATTACCGCATCGATGGTAGTCCACTGAACTCAGAAGGTTTTATAAGAGATTTGGGAACACAGGTTGACAGCAACCTCTCTTTTGGCCACCACATTGCCACTGTGGTCAGAATGTCCTTCTATATGGCACATCTCATTACTAAGGGTTTTGCATCCAGGAAGAAAGAGGTCATTGTCTCCCTCTAGTCCTCCCTCATTAGGTCAATCATTGAATACAATGTCCCATTTGGTATGCACCTCACTAACACCTACAACAACTGGAAAGGCCACAAAAGTACCTCACAAAGAGGATCCTAGGCCTTAAACATTTGTCCTATATAGACAGACTAAAAAACTCCAACTATTCTCTGTCTCATATCGCCTACTTATAGGTGATCTCTGCTTGACTTACAAAGCCATGTCTGACCCAGCTCTGTTAGAAATGCTACATCTAAAAAATCCCAATCCCTCTGCACCACACACTCCAGAGACCTCACCCTCATTACCACAATCAACAAAACATGCTGGAGGGACAGGTTCATAACCCAGAGACTGCCCATGCTATGGAATAGACTTCCCATACAAGTCAAGCAGAGCACCTCACTGCTCTCTTCAAGAGAAATTGTGATGAGTGGATGGGAAATAGAACATTCACCCCAGGGATCACTCCAGTGGCTTTACTCAACAAAGGCACTGGGAACTAAGGTCAGGTGGCACGATACCAGGGTAATCCTATGGGCTAAGCTTGTAAAGGCTCCAGGGCCATTAGCCTAGTACACAACTATGAACCTATGTGTGTTCACTTGGTTGACATTTGCAAGAGCATTTCACACCAACATGTCATAAACTGATATTACCATCTTTTTCTCACCAAACACATCTGATGTCATCAGCTGTAAAGTGCTGCTGGACACTGGGAAAGCCCAGCTTCTGTCATGGTGTTTGAGTTAAGTACTGTGCTGTATACATAGGGAGGTAGGGGTTCTATTTTCACTGCAGTCATTTGATGTGTGTGTGTGTGTGTGTGTGTGTGTGTGTGTGTGTGTGTGTGTGTGTGTGTGTGTGTGTGTGTGTGTGTGTGCGTGCTCACTTGGTTGATATTCAAGAGAACATTTTACACCAGCATGTCAGACACTGCTATTACCATCTTTTTCTCACCAGACACTGTTGATGTCATCAGCTATGAAGTGTTGTCGGACACTATAAAAGGTACATTTGTGTCATGGCACTTGTGTTAAGTAATGTGCTCCCTAGATAGGTGGGCTGGGGCTCTATTCTCACTACAGTCAATTTTGTGTGTTCACTTGGTTGACATTCAAGAAAGCATTTTACAGCAGCATGTCAGACACTGCTATTACCATCTTCTTCTCACCAGATATTGCTGATGCCATCCATTATACAGTGTTGTCAGACACTCTAAAGGCTAGACTTTTGCTGTGGTACCTGTGTTAAATACTGAGCTTTCTAGTCCATGTACTTACTTAAATAGGCATTCTGTTCTCACCCTGATCAACAGGTGTGTGCACATTTCTTCAGTTGGTTGACATTCAAGAGACCTTTTTGCACCGTCATGTGGAACACTGCTATTATCATCTTCTTCTCAGCAGGCACTACTGATGTCATCAGCTACAAAGTGTTGTCAGTCACTCAAAATAGTATATTTGGTCAGTGGCTCTTCAATTAAATACTGTGTTTTGTGATATACATAGATATACGTAGATAGGGGTTCTATCCCTACTGTGGTCAATTGATGCATGTGTTCACTTCATTGATATTTAACTGAACATTTTAAGCCAGCATGTCAGATACTTATTACCATCTTCTCCTCACCAGACATTGTTGATGTCATCAGCTATAACGTTTTGTCAGAAACTAGAAAAACAGACTTGTGCTGTGGCATTTGCATTAAGTAGTGTGCAAAGGTGACAATTGTAGAACATTATGTGAGTCCACAGCTATGTCAAATCCTATTCAGAACATCTCATTGTAGCATGCAGTCTTGATGCCATCATATATAGCATGCACTCTGATAGTATTCAAGACAAACTTGTGCTACAGCAGCAACATTAACTACTGTGTTTGCAAAGTATTTAACCTACACATATGGAAGTTCTAATCTGACAGCAGGTGACTTGCATGTCTGTGCATTCACCTATCACTGTTTGAGACTCTTTTACATGGGGTGTGACTCCACACCCATGTCCTACACTCCTCCCAGCATGTTCTCCTCAGCATACAATGATGTTATTATACTCCGAAAAATCCAATGTGGCAGTGTAACAGTCAAACATATGTGGTGTTGCTGCTGTGACATTGTATGGCATCCATATTCTATACCTACACAGGTGTAATAGTCAAATCAGGCCCAGTCTACTGCTGTGTGTGTGTGTGTGTGTGTGTGTGTGTGTGTGTGTGTGTGTGTGTGTGTGTGTGTGTGTGTGTGTGTGTGTGTGTGTGTGTGTGTGTGTGTGTGTGTGGGCGGGGGGATTGGTGGTACATTATGGTCATTGTATGATGTTTGGAATCATTCTTCATTGCAATACCACTTGGAAAATCTTTCATGTAGCCCCATGAATCCACCATCCTCCTTTTTCCACTTGCCACCTTCATCTTTCCTACACGGGAGTGTAGGATGTTCTCATTAATCATGCATGCATCATGAGCAGACCCCTTTCCAAAGCCCTACTACAAGCATCAAGAAGATCACATGTGTGATGTCTAATTCTGTCATGGTGGTGTGGTGCACATGTCCCATATGGTAGTTGATGGGATCAACATAATCAAGCAAGTAACCATACACATACTATCTTCCATAATATAGATATAGAGATTTTTTTAGATTTTTTTTTTGGGTAAATTTTTTTGAGACATTGTTTTTGTGTCAGGAAATGTCAATAAACAGCCACAAACAACTGATCTGTAATGTCTGTCCTGTGTCTGACATATGAGCTGCTCAAACACACAAACACAGCTTGCCACATAAACACATATGGCCCATATGAAGTGGAGTAGATATATATATGACATGTGTGTGTACAGTGTAGGAATTTGATGATTGACCAGCGGAGGTTGATGATTGACCACCAAGGCTGTGTGATCTGTCACAAATCAATCATTCAGATACACACAAATGTAATGTAAGCCGCAGCTAAGCATACTAGCATAGTGGATGACAAGCAGCAGACAACCCCAACTAAGACTTATACGAACAATCAATCTGACAGTTTGTCACAGTTGTCCTCACATGTCACCATGTTGGGCTAATATAGTAGTTTTGCAACAAAGGGCAGAAACCTTCTTCAACAATAGCTCCGGGAGGGCACACAACACCTGATGCCCAGGTAATAGGCCCATCTGACAATGGGCAAAGATACCTGTGGGCCAAAGGGACGAGCCATACTCCAACACCTGATGGATGGAATATCTACCACATTTGTCAAACCTACTGTTGCATCTGCAATAGGTCATAATGAGCCTTGCATATGTCTGTGACAGTACGGTTACCTGAGGTATGCTCTTAATAGCTGAATCATCACAAGTAAACATTTTTATTGTGTTATTACTTATTGTACATTTGTTTGTTAGGTATGCCTGAGAGGCTGAGAAGCCCGTTTTCTGTGGTGAAGACCTGTACCTTTGTCCATATTTATATATTACTTATTCTCCTTTGTTAAAATACAAGCGATGTTGGTACAATGGAATTATATTTCAGTAACAAGCATGTGAACAATGCAAGAGTCCCATTTGAGTGCAAAATGCAGGAAAATAAAGCTCCAGATTAACACAAATCCACAGCCAGGTATTACAGAGAAATTGTTTCAAGTGGCCATAAAAACTTAGTAGAACTTGACTAGATGACATAAGACATTATGTGACAATTAAATATTAGTATTAGAAACTGAAGTCACCCCTCTGTTTAGACAAATCCTCAAAGTGGTAGACTCTGGGACAGAAACTTTACATCAAAACTGACTTATGCATCCTTTCTCCAACCATCTTTGGAGGCATACGCAAACAAGTCCACAATCATAACTTCAAGTGTAGTACTGATATAATAGGACCAGTCCCAACACCTTTTCACTTTGATTCTACCACAGCATCAAACTGAATGTAGATCAAAGAAAATCAGCCATCTAATGATTCACACGCAAAAGCACACCACGAATTGAGATTTATGATGGTAGGAACTCACTGCATTAAGAAAATCAAGGATGTGACCTGTGATTCTGCCACAATGATATGCAGAATTAGTTAATGTACTGGTGGGTTAATGAGATGATAGCAGACCTGTGTACTCAGGTAGATGATATGCTGCAACCAGTTCCATTGTTTTTCACTGGTCAGTATGTGAATAGTATATATAATTGCACCTTATGTAAGTACCTCCCAACACATTATAGTTCCATTGTTTCAGCCTGTATTTCTTTACAGTGAGAATACATTGCATTTTTATGTGTACCTTCCACATTTACCACATTACCATTTACTCCACATGCCGCACTTTACCCCTTTTTACTGTAATATAAGATAGAGTGTGTGATATATATATTCCTGTGATGCACCAACCTTTAGCGTAGTTGATAGACAACATTGATATTGTGGGTTGTGATCGTGAAAGTGTGGTGTGTGACATATATGTATGTATATATATATACATATATATAGTGATATATACTGCGCATATATTATGTGTGAAACCTCATATATATATATATATATATTATATATATATATATATATATATATATATATATATATATAAAAATGAAAGAGTTTGCACATGATAAGGAAAGCTGATACCCAACATACAAAAATGGTATATCCGGTATATAAATGCTGAAACTGGGAATAAACAAGACACACACCACCAACAAATATTCAAACTCCGGGACATTGTAATACCAAGGTGAAGGACGGGGGCCAATGAAATCACAACCAACAGTTGGGAACACTTTCCAATGTCACTGTAAACTCTGCCATTTAACTATACCCTGTTGGTGGGGGTTCGTCTAAAGATTTTCCCCATTCGATAATATGAGTGTCTCCGTTTCAAGTGAAACGCTATACATATATATATATATATATATATATATATATATATATATGTATATATATATATAGTGATACTATACATATATATATATATATATATATATATATATATATATATATATATATATATATATATATATATATATATATATATATATATATATATATATATGTCCTTCCTAAACTTTCCAGCAGATGTATATGTTGAGGAAGGTGTGTAGCGATATTCCTATAACTATGCTGGTGTGTCATGTCCTTCCAGATGTTGTGTTCTTCAGAAAAGTGAGGCAAATCCTCACAATCACATATGTGGGAATAAAAGACATATCAAATTATCAAGCAGTATTATTCTAATATTGTCCATGTGATATTATGCTTCTGTCATATGTTATGGCAAAACATATATTACTATGTGTCCAACTTGATTAAATGAGTCCATGTTCACTGTCACCTTTGAGGTTGTTACTTTTGCTGATGGGACTATGCACCCAACCCCTCATTTTATGTCCATAATAGTTTATGTCATCTTTATTGTGCATGTCACCATGCTTATATATGTATGCAATCTTCTCAGTGATCCAATGCCTTTTATATTTTGTCACTTCTTAACATTTATGTCAGTCTCACAATATCTGTTGGTACCCTCTTAGTAGTCCTGTGTGTCTTCATTGACATGCCCTCATCTGTTCGACATGACATGTTTTTATTGTGTAAATTATGTCTTGTTCTTTCCTGGTCATCTTGTGTCTTTCACAATACACATTTGGTCCTGTAATTTTCATACTTCTTTCCCTTACTGATCTTTATTAAACCTTTATTCAATTTCAGTTCCTACATGTTTACACATCACTCTATTTTGTATACACTTTGATGTAAAACTTTGTAACTATATCATTTTGTATACTTTTCCTTCCTATGAGTCATTGTAACATTCTTTGCAATTTAACAGTACTAATTTCTATTGTAACCTTTTTGCAACCCTACACAACTGCTCACAGGGATGACTGAAGTTTCCTGTTAGCTGCAGGCATTCTCACTTGTTTATGTGGTCATGTGTGTACATAACATATGCATTGAGCAAGCATGTAAACTCCATGATGGGTTTCATAAACCCAGGTACACTTTGTTGACGGTGGGGAAAATCCAACAAGCCGCAGTTGCTTGAATCTTCTGGGAAAAAAAGATGAGGCCACAAAACCAGGCACATTCATAAATATTCTGGTCACAGGAAAATCAAGTAGTGATATAACAACATAAAATCAAGACAAAATACAGAAGAAAAATCCCCAAACCATTTAAAGAGATAAATCACAAAAAGTGATAAATCACACAACTTATAGGACAGCCGCTTTGTACAAGAAGGAAACACAACAGCTGGAAATGTGATGCAAAGCAGGAGAGAATGCTAAACAAATGTTATGCAAAAGCAGGAAAGAAAAAAAAAGAAGGAAACCATTTGAAGATAGTTAGGAATTATGGAAATGCAAACTGAGCAGAGTGCAAAAGCAGCAAATAAAAATAAACAAATTTGCCTGGAAAGAGAACATATAAGCAGTAAAAAAGTATGGAAAATGTAGAAAGAAGGAATGTATTCAAAATACAAAACTGTAGATATAAAAGAGAAAATAAAAATTCTGGAGGAACAACCTATTTCAAATATGGAGAAGATAATTAAAAGGGAAGACTGAAGAAAGAATATATTAGTACAGTGAAGGAAAAGAAGGATGAGAACCTAGAGAAAAAAAAGAAAGAGATATAAACAGTGTTATATTTCTGAAGATTCAGATACAGTCTAACCAAAAAGAGGTAAGTGGATTCTATTCGTAAGATTAATATAGAGGAAAACACAACCAAAAAATAAAAGAAAAAATAGCAAATGTTTATTCGAGTGAGATGGAATGATTGCTTCTTAGTGGAAGAGAGTTAAACACTATGAGACCTCAGGACAAGTTACATTAACAGATTGGAAATAGGATGACACTGATCAGTATTATAAACTGACAACTCAAGAAAATGGATAGACCAAACTTGTAAAAAGTCAGAATGAGAAGGTAATACTTTGAACAGAGCAAAGGAAAGTGTGTAGACTGAGACCCTCATACTCTGAACACAAACAAAATGTTAGGTAAGTGATACCCAAAAGTTTCCATAAAATGGCCTCTGTTTCAAAGACTGTAAGGAGTTTTCAAAAGGAGTAGAAGAACTATTACTACCTTAACTATTTAGAAACTTAGTAAAGATATTACCACCCTTATTAAGAAATATCTTAAAGGGCACACCAGGAATGTTGGCAAGACATGAATACAGAAAAAGGTAATGTTTCAAGACTGTAAAATTTAACAGAAGAATGGTAAAAATAGTTTGCATACCCAAAATTTTTCTTTAAGTACTGAAAATCTCATGAACTTAGTCTATCCTTTGAGTTTTGACCAGGAGAGATGGTGGATGTATTTTGTGTGAGTGGAATGAAAAATCATCTGTGAACAATGGATAGAGCTCGACAATTTGCAGTGCATCATAGTGTCCGAACAATTCAATGATCTGGTCTCTACAGTAAAAAAATTTTAGTTTCCATGTGGGGCACTGCGTCTATCTTACATGAGATTGGCTATTTAAGATGTGGGGTGTGCAGGGGGTGCAGGGGGGCCTGCCATGCACTTAGAATGTTTAAATGGTTTGCATGTCTACTTTACTTTTTATGGCCATTCGATTGTGTTTCCGTTGATGCGAACGGGATGAATATTGCGTAATATTTGATTTGACCATTCGATCACGTATTATAGACCCTATAGAGAATGTTTAAATGGTTATTGCTGTAAATATTTTAACGATATGGAAATCAAAATGGGTTTCAATACCTGACATATTCATACCTATATGGATATTTTTTAATCTGTAAGATTAATAAAATGTTTATCTTAATTTATGAATGTTATTTTTAGATCAATTATATTTCAATTATGCCCAAAGCCATGTATCAAAAATGGTTTAATACAATTTGTCAAACCATTAAAATCCTCCCAATACTACAGCCAGAAGATTAACAGTATATTTATTTTAACTAAACATTAAAATCCACGATTAGAAAAGTTATTGAAGAAGATGGTTAAAAACTGATCAGTTTTGATACCAATGTACACTTTTGCAATTACCGAAAATCCTTGGCCGCACACAAAGCAATACTATTTCCATTTATATTTCATACTTGTTTTATTATCCAAGTTGGTTAGTTTAAGTATTCAGGTTAGAATAACATTAGTTAGATCATTGGATACCAGTGTAGGTATGTTATATTGACTTTATTACACTGTTATACTGTTATTATTCATAAAATTATAAGTTAGAGTATAGGTTACATTATAGTTTTAATTATTTAGTCATAATTTAATTACAGTTTTAAGATGGATTCACATAAGAAGAATGAGATGTACAGATTGTTTAGTTGTTATGGTTGATTTTAAATTTTAGCTGATGGTTTGGCACCAAAGAAGTTTTAAAAGATGAACAATTAATGACAGAGTAGTTCTGATGAAGCTCAAGAGGTTTGAGTGAAAGCGCTTAACTGTGACAGTTTGTTTCTTTTACATGTATTTTACAAAGTTCTGATACATCTTAAAAGTATTTTAGTATTGTGCAACAAGCGTTTTGTTTTTTGTTAATTTGTTTGTCAGTCCGTTAGTACGCTTGTCAGTGTGTAGCTGTTTTACATCGGGCTGCTTGGACTTCCACAAGCAGCTTTTTGTCATTTAGTCAATAAATTTAGTTTTAAGCCGGTATTCGTGTGATAACTTTTGGGGAGACAACGCACTGTATTGGAACTGACGGAGAATTGTCTTGTCATATTTGAGATTGGAGAAAGCTTCACAGTGGACTATTATATATTCTTTTGTAAGTAATTTTGACTTTTTACAGAGTCTGGCCTTTCTGTGACATTACAGTGAACTAAAGGTGTTAGATCACTCATTGGAGCTCCGTGGCATTTTTGGTAATTAAGTACTTTGTCATCAATTATTCTTCAGTTGCTTTTCACCTTGGAGAATACCAGTGGCAACACACCTGATATAGAAACGACTCAGAAGGATGATATACAATTATTAAAAGAGGAGATGGAGAGCCTTAGAAAGGACATGGGCAAACGTTTTGACCTTGTTCAGGCCAAACTAAGTAATCTTACAAATATTACTGATGAAATGTCAACTCAGAGATGTATACATTCCAATAGTTCTAATGAACTACAGGGGACAATTATAGGGACACAGACAAAGGGGAAGTCACTATGTTTGACCCCTAAAGTACCCAATACCGGCCCAAAACAACATAGGATTGTTGACAGTTTGGAATCATTATTGGACAGTTTTCCCATACTGAATGGTCAAGTTCAAAAGCGGAATGACTGTCCTATTGACATGGATTATATTACTGAGGCATTGCAGACTTTTAATCATTCAGGTTCCAACTGTACTTTTGATTTTTCTATTTACGATATGGAGGATGAATTTAAACGTACAGGTGCGAGACCTAAAAACATTCGCATTAAAACATATTCCAACAAAATGGGAAAACAGGAACATCATTCAAAAGGTACTGTAAATGCATTCAAACAACAATCACACCCCAATAGTAAAGATGGACAAAGAAAACACTCTGGACACAACAAATTTAATAGATTTATAGAAACCAATTATAAATTTGACAGCACTAATAGACAATGTAACATGGATTCCAAAGACAATGTAACATTAGGGACATTAAAAGACATGATTTGTTCGATGGGTAAAAAACTAAAAAGTATTAATAGTGTTAAGGTAGATAATGCCTATTTATACAAATGTATATCAATGAAAATTGTTCCAAAAGGATTAAGATTTTTTAAACAACCAATAGGGTTTAAGTTGAATGATGGGATTATAAATTAATTTAATCAGTTTTTCGATGAATGTGGAATTACGTTCATGAGGCTCATCATTAAACATAATGATGGCAAGTTAGCTCAATTGATACAGGAAACTGAGGATTTAAATCTCAAGATAACTACTGATCTGCTTTTCACTGAGTGGGAGAGGATGTACAACAATCAGTTTTCTTTAGCTGAGAAATACATACACACTTTGAGTGAGACTAAGCATAAGAAAATTGAGAGGGATGTAGAGCACTATGAACAAAGGAAAGTTTACCACTGGGGGATGAAAAATGAAAATTTTGAAGGGCGAGATGCTAATGAACTGTCCTGTCACTACATATTTAGTAGCCGTAACAGACATGGAAATGCTAATTCACATTTTTGGATGGATCATCTCCCTCAGGGAGAACCGTACAGAAACAAAGGGGAAAGGTATCAGCAGAAAGACAGATACCAACCATGGATTTGGAAGAATCAAAGGTAGTAGAGGGGAGAAAGAGAGGGAACATTCCAACTGTCGAAATGGCGGTTAATGGTCTTACCTATACATGGAATGGTTTTAACATTTACAATCATGCTGATATAGCAATTACTAAGACACATTTCTCCTTACTATCCAAGGGAATGAAGATCATACCTACCCCCAAGTTTCCCTTAGTAGACAGCATAGTTGAATTAAAGAAATTCACCAGGAAGTTAAATCTAGCAGTATTTTTCAGCAAAATCCCCAGTAATACAATTAGTAATAATGTGCAACATCAACAATTAGAGCTCCAAGTTCCAAGTACATTTATACCGGTTCAACATCCCACTATAGAGATATATGAGAGAATTGTTTCTAGAGACATTTATAGATTGTACAAAGAGTATAAGAAGGTTACTCAGGAATCCAACTTAACCCCTGAAGAAAGTGAGGTATTAAAAAATGTACAGACCAACAGCAACATCAGGGTCATGCAACCAGATAAGGGTGGGGGGATAGTACTTTATGATCATCTGGCATACAGTAACAAGATACATCAAATATTATATGAATCGGGCAACTATGTGACTATAACTTTGAATTAAATCAATATAGCACATCAGAGAAAAGAGAGTTACATTGAAGAATTTTTGATTGATGGTAGAATAAACAAAGATATTTACAAGTTTTTAAAGGTAAAGAGCCCTAGAACAGCTACTATTGTTGGTATACCAAAAATTCACAAAAATGTAATGGACCCCCCGTTTAGACCCAGTATATCTGGGAGTAAATCCAAGACTTATCCCATGAGGAAATACATCGATGTTAAACTGAAACATATTTATAATTTTATATCACATCTAGTAAAAGATTCCTGGGACTTCTTGAGGAATTTCCCCACACAAATATGGAATGATGATTATATATTCGTTACAGTTGATGTTATTGATCTTTTTTCTTGCATACCGAAAGACATGGGTCTAGAAGCTTTTGGTAACAGTATTAGAAAATATGCAGGAATTATGTGGGATGAAGTGAGTTTATTATTGGAAATGCTGGACATCATTCTGGACAATAATTTTATATATTTTGAAGGGGAGTACTTCAGGCAGACCAGGGGGTAGCAATGGGAGCAGCTTGTGCTCCTATTTATGCCAACATGGTCATGCTTGATTGGGAGGATTCTATCCTTTTTTCTAGCCCTTATTTTAAGCATATCACACATTATGTAAGATTTTTAGACAATGTTTATATTATATGGAAATCAAGTGAAGAAGGACTATTAGAGTTTATCCAGTTTCTCAACAATAGTAGTGATTTTTTGAAATTCACTTATTCTCACAACAGGGTTGGCACGGCCTATCTCGATACATTTATATATAAGGATGGAGGGAAATTACATTCTAAAATTTTTAGAAAGGGAACTTTTTCCAATGACTATTTGTCATATGCAAGTTGCCACCCTGAAAAATTAAAAAAGAACATATACAAAGGTCAATGCATAAAGGCTATGAGGATGACCACAGATTTTGAACATTTGGTAGATGAGCTCAATCCCATACATAATATGTTTCTTGAAAGAGGTTACCAACAAAAATTATTGGATGATGTGGATAAATATGTTCTGAGTCTTTGGAACACCAAATATAAACCTCTATTAGGGTTAGGCAACGGACTCATCCCAGGAAATAACGTAAAAGTGGGGAATAATATAAAATTAGCTGAAGACAAGCGAAGGGCACTAATTTTGATGTACAATCCACAAAGTGGAAATGTCATACAGATTATTAAGAATTATTGGTACATATTACTTAGTGATGAAACAGTTAGGAGCAAAATAGGAGAAAAACCAAGTACAGTGTATAAGATGGGAGCTAATATTAAAAGGTTATTAGAAAAGGAAAATACACTTAGTATTGAAAAACGTAGAAATGATACTCAACACACTAAGAAATGTGGTTCATGCAGCCAGTGCTGTCATATTATTGACAAAAAGGAAATTATATTAAACAACGCTATTAAATCTAAGATTAGGTTCATCAGGGGGAATTGCAATTCTAAGATGTTAGTATATACTGCTGTTTGTCTAGTATGTTATAGTCACTATGTGGGAAAAACTGAAAGAAGTTTAAAAAAGCGTATATATGAACATATGTATAACATAAAGAAAAAAGATGAAAGAAGTGCACTGTTTAAACATATAGAAACTAATGGTGATGATCACTATTTTAAATTTGGACTGATAGACCTGGTTAAAAATGACCCTAGAGGTGGAGATGCTAAAAAAGTTTTAAGCTATCGTGAAGCTTGGTGGCAAATATTCACTGATGCCACCACTCCACCAGGACTCAATGACTATATTTCATTAAAGGCCATACTTGAGGTCAATATATAGTCAACTAGTATAATTATTCAGTCAGATTTAGTTAGTTCATTGATCTAGGATCACAAGTGTAGGTTACATTATTATTGACTTGACACGCTGTTATATGTATACTATTCATAAGAGAATTAACTGTTAAGAATTGCACAAAGTTTTAGTTACTATTACAGTTTTAAGATGGATTCACATAAGAATGAGATGTACAGATTGTTTAGTTTATATGGTTGATTAGTATTCAATTGGATATATTTGGATACTCTGTTGCTTTAAATTTTAGCTGATGGTTTGGCGCCAAAGAAGTTTTAAAAGACGAACAATTAATGACAGAGTAGTTCTAATGAAGCTCAAGAGGTTTGAGTCAAAGCGCTTAACTGTGACAGTTCGTTTCTTTTACATGTATTTTACAAAGTTCTGATACCTCTTAAAAGTATTTTAGTATTGTGCAACAAGCGTTTTGTTTTTCGTTGGTTTGTTTGTCAGTACGTTAGTACACTTGTCAGTGTGTAGCTGTTTTACATCGGGCTGCTTGGACTTCCACAAGCAGATTTTTGTCATTTAGTCAATAAATTTAGTTTTAAGCCAGTATTCATGTGATAACTTTTGGGGAGACAACGCATTGTATTGGAATTGTCGGAGAATTGTCTTGTCATATTCGAGATTGGAGAAAGCTTCACAGTGGACTATTATATATATTTTTTGCAAGTAATTTTGACTTTTTACAAAGTTTGGCCTTTCTGTGACATTACAGTGAACTAAAGGTGTTAGATCACTCATTGGAGCTCCGTGGCATTTTTGGTAATTAAGTACTTTGTCATCAATTATTCTTCAAAAGGAAGAAGTTTGTTAAGCTGAAGTGGATTCTAGAAGCAGACAATGCTTTTACTCATTTGGAGGCAATCCTGTGTTCAGATCCTGTATTAACCTCTCCATATTTGAGTAGACATTTTGCACTATATACTGATGCATTAGAGATGAGCCTAGAAACAGTGTTGCCACTATCTTTGATGGGGAAGAACACTCCAGACTTTTTTTTTTTAGTTGAAAATTATGTAGAGTAAAAGCCAACAATCACTAGAAATGGAATGCTAAACAATCAAGAGGGCATTATCTGCATTACTGTACTATCCTATTTGTTAAGAATTAACAACAGTCACAATCCTACTCCAATGATATAACCAAAGTGACAGCATTATTGCCACATAAAACTACATAGATGGGTAATTTCTTTGCAGCCCTTACAATTTACAGGAAACAGAAACCTTGCTTGATACAACATAATGCAGATGGCCATGTCAAATTTCAGCCCATCTACTGGCCTGAAAATGAGGGTTTCAAGTTGAGAAGGGTGTAATTGTAATACAGTGTGATGGTTACTGCCAGAATGGTATTTCAAAATATAGAAACAGTGTGCAAAAATGTAAATAAAAATTCTGCTTTAAAAACATTAGAACTTTTATAGTATTTTTGTCCCACTTCCAGCTATCAGCTGTTCCCAGTGCCTCTTCTCAATCACCAAGTCTACCAAACCCTCCAATCTTCAACTACATCTGTAGCTATAATGTTTGGGGATAACAAGGAGAACAAGGCATCTTGGGGCAGAAGTCAAAAGTAGCATTGATCACCGAAATTGTCACACCCAGTGACTACCGTGTCCTGCGCACAGAGAAATACAAAGTTATAAAATATCAGGATCTGCAAGCAGCAATGAGACCAGTGTGGAAGAAAGATACCCAGCTAATTCCAATCATCGTAGGAGGAATGGATCTTATTAAAAAATAGTCTACAATTATATTTAGATATGCTACCAATACATGTAACCTCATACAAATTGCAGAAGGAGTCATTACTGGGCACATTGAGAGTGCTGCGAAGAGCACTTTTGGCTGATATCAAAGACTGAAACAATACTAATTTCATGAACTTTAATAGTACTTTGACCTAGGAATGGGGTCCATTCCTGTCATGTTATTAGAAACCCAAAAGATATGGAGAAGTGAAAGGGGGAAGAAAGTTTATATAAGCCCCAAATAATCAGAAAGATATACCTGTTAAAAGCAACATGCAGTATGAGAACAGACCAGGATATGTCTTACACTATTGCAGATAATAAACTGAAGATACTGACACAGGCAGAAAAACTTAGAAGATATGCAGATAAATATAAAATAAGCAATTAACTAATGACTGAAAAACATTTTATAGAAAATTAGGAAACAACAAAAAAGCAGGGATAGAAATTCCACCAAAAAAAAAAAGAACAAATATACAGATTTTGGAGAAATATCTATGAAGATCCTATGAAAAATAACAAAGATGCTGAATGGATAGCAGAAATAAAAGAAAGAATAAGAAGTTCAAATATGATAGGATATGAAATGGGATGAAGTAACAGCCAGATAAATTAAAACCAAAATTAAGAAAAGCTCCTAATTAGAAACTCCAGTCCCAGATGCAGTACTTACATTCTGGCTAAATGTACTAATGTCTTAACATGAATATTTAGTCCTACGTAAGGACTATTTATATGTGCACCCCAAGCAGACACCAGCCTGGTTAACAATAGGAAAAATGATACTACTCAATAAGAGTGAACCTGCAGGATATCTTAAAAACTATAGACTGATAACTCGCCTTCCAACGATGTATAAACTATACACCAGAATTGATGCCGACAGTGTTTATAGTCATTTATAAGAAAATTCAATCATGGCAATAGAACAAAAGGGTAATAAAAGGAAGTCATATGGAAAAAAAGGATAATCTGTTGTTAACTTAAGTCATAATGGAGAACTATAAAAAGGGGAAGAATAGAAATACGGTGTAAATATACTACAAAAAAGCATTTGACAGCATCCAACATTCATGGATAAAAGAGTGCTTACAAATGTATAAAATACACCCTACATTGATCGATTAAATTACAGTGACTATGAATCAGTGTCAAACCACTTTGCTGCTAAGCCATGATAAAGGACAAATTATTTTCCCGAGGATGAATATTCAAAGGGTAATATTCCAGCCTGACTTTTGTCATTGCTGTTCTTTTGTCTTGCTCTTACATCAAACGATCATATCATCAAATGTTATTTTGAAAGGCATTACATCAAAAATGGCATTCGTCAAACCATTCTGACTAAGATCGCATTACTGTAGGGATCAAGAAATTTGCTCTTTCCCCACTGTTGCACAATTGTGGAGTTGGTATATACAATTAGTGGGGGTATGGGGATGCAACTCCCAACATGAAGAGGGTTCAATGAGCAGCATTTCCAATGAAATGCAGTTCGATGATGCGATAATTTGATGATATAATATAGACCCCTACTTACCAGATTAGGTCATGGTTACAGTTTGGATCACAGAGAACAACAAATTGTAAAGACTTTTCATCTTCTTTTTGAGGATGATTTAAAATGGTATAGTTCATCATCTGAGGAACTGAAAGCACAACTTCAAGAATCCAAAACATTCTCAGAGGATATAATAATGTCATTTGGTCTTGACAAATTTACAAAAGCAACCATTAAAGCAGGAATGCTGCAGCACTAAGAAAATATCAGTCAGGGATATAAATCTGAGAACTGATGAAGGATCAACAATAAAACATGAACAACTATGAATACAACACAGTAAGGAATATTTTAGAAGAATAAAATTAATACTGAAAAGTGCCCGACATTTAGGAACAAACTCTGAGCTATAAACCAATTTCATCTTCCCGTTCTAACTTACAGTTTTGGGGTAATTGACTGACCCCAAATGGTATTGGATCAGTTGGACAGGAAAATAAGAAAAATGTTGAGTGATTATCAAATGATTTAATAAAATTAGTGCATACCAATATTATATTTTCCCTGTTCTGAAGGAGGTATGGGTCTCCTTGAAACTGATTACATGTATAGATCTGCAGTCGTAGGGGAGCATACGTATCTGTTGACATCACAAGATGCAAACATAGTGAAAGTCTTAAAATATGAGGAGAACAAGTCTAAGATGACCTCCTTGTTTAGTTTAGCAGAAGTATATCGGTGTCAAGCGGGATTGGAAATCAAACAAGAAGTAGACAAAAATCAGGTAGCAAGTGAATGTGCCAAAAAACAAAAGAAAGAATATAAAGTATCAGATGAGAAGGCAAAACATATGGAAAATGTATAAATGTAGGTGCAAGTACAGAATACTCCTGGAACAACCGCATGTTGATCAGGACCTAATGCAGGAATAGTTAAGAAGAGGTGAATTTTAACCAAAAGATAAAAGGTTAATATTGGCGTCCCAGGAGTAGGAACTATGTACATGTTGGTCTACAAAGTCCATTGAACATGTCAGAGAAACAGACAAATGCAAGTTTTGTAAAACAGAATTGTTGCTAGGTGTGATACACTAATAGCAAAAGGCCTGCATACTGAAAGGCATAATAATATGGCAAAACTGTTGCAGTGGTGATTGTGCAAACATTATAATATTGCAGTAGCTTAGCTGAGAAGCATTGGAAACATGAGACCTATGTCTTATCTCCCGGGCCCCTGCTTACACTTATCGATGGTATCAGAACTTGTCAGAGATTTTGTATGCATGGCTAGGCTTAAAAAGGCCCTTGTGGTTGTTAGCCTAGTAAACACTTATGAACCTATGAGTCACAAAGCATTATAGAAAATGATGACATTTATATCACATGGGATCACACATTACCAACAGTTCAAAAAATAGATGTGAGAAAACCAGATATAGCAGTCAATGAAAAAAGGCAAAAGTAGCATTGATAACTGAAATTGCTACACCCAGTGATTATAGTGTCTTATGTACATGGAGACACAAAGTCTTAAAATACCAGGATTTGCAGGCAAGAAATGAGAGCATTGTGGAAGACGGATACCCGGAGAGTTCCAGTTATAGTAGGAACAATGATTCTCATAAAAAAAAAAGAATTTACAGTCATATTTAGATATGTTACTGATACATGTAACTCCATATGAACTGCAGAAAGAGTAATTTCTGGGCACCATATGGGTGATGCGAAGAGTACTTTGGCTAACATCAAAGACTGAAACCATACTAATTTCATGAACTTTAATCATACTTTGACTTAGGAATCAGGTCCATTCCTGTCATTGTATTAGAAACCCAAAAGAATTGGAGAAATTAAACCAGAGAGGTTCAGATGTTTCTACTATGCTAACAACCACTAGGGCTGTTTTAAGCTTAGCCATGCATCTCAAATCTCTGACAAGTTCTGCTACCCTTTGTAAGTGATATGAGAACTGAGATATATTGGTTCACAGATGTGTATTATATGCTAAGAACCACTGGGACTGTTTTAAGCATAGCCATGCATCCAAAATCTCTGACAAGGAGCAGAAACACCACCAAAAAAGAAGAAATTGACACATTTTAGAGAAATGTCTATGAAGGCACTGTCGAGCATAACCCAGTGCTGAATGGATAGAAGAAGCAAAATAAATTCTAAGAAGTTCAAATGTACAATATATGAAATGGGATGAAGGAACAGCCAGTGAAATTGAAACAAAATTAAGAAAAGCCCCTAATTGGAATCCTCAGGCCCAGATGCAGAACATATTTCCTGGCTTAAAGTAGTAACATCTTCACACAAAGATTTAGCCCTGAGTGAGATCTACTTATATGTGTATCCCAAACAAACACCAACCTGGTTAACAAAAAGAAATAATCCTCAAGAGTGAACTACAAGCTTTCCTAAAAACTGTATACCAATAGCTTGCCTTCTGATGATGTATAAAGTATATACTAGAACTGATGCTGACAGAGTTTATAGTCATTTAGAAGAAAACTCAATCATGGCAACAGAACAAAATGTGCAGCAAAAGAAAGTCATATGGAACAAAGGACCATCTGTTGTTAAATAATGTCATAATGTAGAATTATAAAAAGGGGAAGAATTTAAGCATGACATGGATAGAACACAAAAAAGCATTTGAGAGCATCCTGCATTCATGGATAAAGGATTGCTTACAGATGTATAAGATAAACTCTACTTCAATCAATTACATTACAGTGATCACGAAACAGTGGAAAACCACTTTGCAGCTAAGCCATGATACAGGAAATTGTTATCCCAGGAATAAAAATTCAAAGGGGGGGGGGTTCCAGGGTGACTGTTCATCACAGTGCTTTTTTGTCTTGCTGTCTACTTAACAGATTTGGTCATGGTTAAAATCTGGTTCCCAGAATGCAACCAAGTGTAAGAACTTCACGTCTTCTTTTTGTGGATGATTTAAAACTGTATAGTTCATTAGATGAGGAGCTGAAAGCACAACTGCAAGTGGTCAAAACTTTCTCAGATGATATCAGAATGTCATTTGGTCCTGATAAATGTGCAAAAGCAACCTTTAAAGCAGGAAAGTTGCAGCACCAAGAAAATATCAATCTGGAAACAGGAATTTGATCTAAAAGAACTTGAGCAAAAGGGAATGTATAAATATTTGGGAACTGATGAAGGATCAACAATAAAACATGAGCAAATGAGAATAAAACCCCATAAGGAATATTTTAGAAGACTAAAATGTATACTAAAAACATCCCTGATATCTAGGAGCAAAGTCCACACTATAAACCAATTTGCTCTTACTGTTTTAACTTGCAGTTTTTAGGTGATTGCCTGTCCCCAAAAGGTACAGAATCAGCTGGAGAGGAAAACAAGAAAAATGTTTCATGCTTAACAGATGATATATACAAATTAGTGTATACCAAGATTATATATTCCTTGCAATGAGGCAAGTATGGGCCTACTCAAAACTGATTACATGTATAGAGCTGTAGTCATAGGAATACATGCATATCTGCTGATGTCACCAGATGTAAATATAGTGAAAGTTTTAAAACATGAAAAGAACAAGTCGAAGATGATTTCCTTGCATAATTTAGCAGAAGTATATGGATGGAAATCAAGTCAAATATCAGGCAGCAAGTGAACGTGCCAAAAAACAAAAAACAAAAAAACCCAGACAAACAAAAGAAGGATTATAAGGAGAAGGATCAGGTGAGAAGGCAAGAAATGTAGAAAAGATATAAATGCAGTTGCAAGTAAAGACAATTCCTGGAACAATCTCATGCCAATCAGGATCTGATGTAGGAATGGTTAAGGAGAGGTGAATTTAAGCCAAACGATAAAATGTTAATATTGGTGGCCAAGGATAGTGGGCTATGTACACGTTACAAAGTCCATTTTTATTGAATTTGTGGGAGAAATGTACAAATGCAGGTTTTGTAAAACAGAACTGGCAACAGTCGAAAATCCTGTTGCTGGGTATGATGCACTAATGGCAGAGGGCCTTATACTAAAAGGCATACTAATGTGGCAATACTGTTGCATTGGGGATTGTTCAAAAGTTACAGTATTGAAGTGGCCGAAAAACTCTGGAAACATGGGCCACAAAGCATTATAGAAAATAATGAAGTTTATATCACATGACATGAGCCAAACAGCATTATAGAGAATGATAAAGTTTATATCACATGACATGAGCCAAACAACATTATAGGGAATGATGAAGTTTATATCACATGACATGAGCCAAACAGCATTATAGAGAATGATGAAGTTTATATCACATGGTATCACTCATTTCTAGCAGTTACAAAATAGTTGCGAGAAAACCAGATATAGTAGCACAAGAAAAGAAGACAAAAGGACCATTGATGATTGAAATTACTACACCCAGCGATTACAGTGTCTTATGTACACAGAGATGCAAAGTCATATAATACAGAGATTTACAAGCAGAAATAAGGGTGAAGTGGAAGAAGAATACCCAGATAGTTTCAATAGTAGTAGGAGCAATAGGTCTCATAAAAAATAATTTGCAGTCATATTTAGATATGCTGCAGATGCGTGTAACTCCATAAGAATTACAGAAGGAGTCAGTTCCGGGCACATAGTGAGTGCTCCAAAGAGCAACTTTAATCATACTTTGACTAGGAGTGGGTTCATTCCCATCATGGTACTAAAAACCTAAAATACTAGGAGAAATTAAATGCAGGTTCATAGGATTATAGGTGTGTACTATGCTAATGACCACTGGGGCTGTGCTAAGCTTAGCCATGCATCTCAAATTTCAGACAAGTTCAGGTTCTTTTCGTAATTTATAGCAGATGCTTGGGAGATGAAACATTTACAAGCAGGGGTCTGGGAGATGAGCAATTTCCAGGCTGCCTGTTGTCAGGAGATATGTAGGTGCCAAGCCAGGAGTTTCTTCAGCAGGTTCTATTTATATCATAAGCAAGATTTAAGTCTTTAAAATGGGTAATTCTGGTGCAGTTTTATTTTTGAATATGCAAGACACCCATCAGGGAAGGATTCAAGAATGCCACATATGCCAAGCATAGACCTCCCATCAACAGCCAGTAGGAAACAGAAGGCAGGGACAGGGCTTTGAGGCTGTCTGCAAAGGGTATGTTACTTATACCCTGTATTCTTTTAGTGATAAACCTCTATGGAAATTCCAATTGCTGAATGCATCTGGTTAGATACATAACAAAGGGGGCATAATACTATCTGATAGGTTTGATGAGTGCTGGATGCAGTGGAACAATGACCTCCTTTGACATAGATGCCATACCTTTTTTATAAGTTGACAACATAGAATGATTTCCTCACCACTGTAGACATGTGATGGTCAAAGGATAGATTACTGTCTTTGTGCCCCCATGTCACGGACTACTGGGTGAACTCAAAGTTATTATGAAAGACTAAAATATCTAAACTTGTACAGTGTCTCTTATAGATATCTAAGAGTTCTTATTTAGGAATATATGGCATTTAGAGACAACTACATCTGGGAATGCTTGGGGTTATCAAAAAGTTCTAGATAATCATCTGACAACCTATGTAGAAGATTCTATAGGAATGAGATGTGTACAAATTGGTTCCCTGACAGAGTAGCCAATGCATGGAACAGATTACCAAATTACATTAAAGCAAGTACTAGTTTAGATATTTTTAAGAACCAGCCTGGACACTTATTATGGGAACAAGTGTTTTGGTATATTGGCAAGCTAGAAGGGCATTGATGCACGTGCTTGAAATATTTGTATGTATGTATGTATGTATGTATGTATGTATGTATGCATGTTTGTAACTCTTTGGGGTATGCTGTCAATATGATAGTTACTAGGGATGAATGACTTTCCAAAAGGATACTATTATGCATTTCTTTGCACATAGTTTTAGTCCATCGCTTTGACACCAGTTATTTGTCTATGTCAACCCTTCCTGCAGAACATTATTGTTGATAAGGGATTCAAAGTTTGCTCCTAATTTACAATCATCTGCAAATTTGGTCAACCAGAGACCCTTGATGTTGGCCTTAACTTCAGAGAAAATGCTAAAAAGGAGTCATCCCAGGAATGATCCCTGAGTGACTCCAGTTGTGACTTATCTCTTTGTAGAGATGGACTCCCAGTTCTAACTTCCTGGGTCCTATCTGTGAGACAACTGGTTATCCACCAGTGACATACAGTTTTATAATAACCTCTTGAATTTTTTAACAATTCCTTAGTGGGTATTTTGTCATTTGCCTTTGCCAAGTCAAGGTAGGTAATGTGAACAGTTTTGCCTTCATCCATTGATGACCTTCACAAAGAAGTTAACCAGGTTGAGTGGGCATGAACAAACCTTGACAAAACCAAACTGGGTTGGTTCTAGTGTCTGGAGGTTTCCTTTGTCATTATTGATCCTTTCCATGATCATTCTTTGCAGGGCTTTGCATATAAGACTAGTCTGACTTATGAGTCTTTAATTTCCAGGGTCTGTAGATGGCCTGCCTTTGCACAGAGGGATAACTGTTGCTATTCTACATTCATGAGGTATGAAGCCTATCTGGAGACTACTGTTACACAGTGATTCCCAAGGACATGCTAGATCATGTTCCATGCTATTTAGAAGGCAGCCCGCATATCTATCTACCTATTGATAGACAGTTTTTTATATATATAGATAAATATCTGCATCTATAAATTTATGCATCTATATCTATTAATAATTGTGCTTTTATGTGTATCTACCTATTTATCTATTATCTATCTATGTATCTATCTGTAGCTACCTATTTATCTATCTACCGTACACACACACACACACACACACACACACACACACACACACACACACACACACACACACACACACACACA
Source organism: Protopterus annectens (assembly GCF_019279795.1). Lineage (NCBI taxonomy): Eukaryota > Metazoa > Chordata > Ceratodontiformes > Protopteridae > Protopterus > Protopterus annectens. The sequence continues at coordinate 1,419,709,619 of NC_056739.1, read as the reverse complement.
CACACCAAGCCACTCACATAGACACACACACTCACAGACACAAATACATGCAACTGAAGTATCACATTTTATAAACAAAACTGAAGTTCATTAAAATAACTTATCAGATACTTGCTATTAGAGGTATATTCTAACAGACTCTCACACAGATTAATGTATACACTTTTGCATGAGCGTGACAAACTGCTCAATAAAGGAAAGTAGAACAACAATATCCCTGTGTAAAAGCTGATACTCTGCACCCTTGTTGAAGGGGGCTGAGCCCCACAATAACTCTAAATATTATAATTCTTAATATAGACAACTTCAGACAAAACTTAAAACACGATCTTTGATCAAAACAACATGTCTTCTTTATGCAAAGCTAGTGTATCTGCAGGTTTAATATATTTAAATTCCTGTGCAATTATCACATCAGGGGGTACAACTATCATTGCCCACAAAAATATTTAACCGAATTACAAAATTGTGCAAATATAGCCAGTTATGCAATTGTCCTATTTTCTGTAGTTCTACATTTAAAGATGGCAAATGTCTTTGATTGGTGTTGTTTGCATGAATGGAAATAAATTATTTGTAAATATTTGTACACAACTTTATTTGTAATGGGCTATTTTGCCATTTAAAATCATTCACAATTTTCAGATGTCTATTATTAGTACAGGTACACAGTTGTAGCCATGTGCTGCATTTTCTTATATCTCCTGAGATAATATCTGTTATCTATAGCTATATTGTGTACTTGACTTTCATCTTTTCCTGGTTAGGGATCGCCACAGTGGATCACTGGTCCATTATTGGTTGACACTGGATTTTTACAGTGTTGAGTTGCCAGCCCAGTGCCCAACCTTCACAGAAGGCACACACACACACTCATGCACCTACCTGTATGTCTTTAAAGTTCACTCAACCACAGGTAGAATATGCAGACTTCACACAGAAGGCACTCCAACTTATAATCCAACCAGAAAACCTCTTGCTGGGTGGCGACAACACTAATGGCTGCACCACCATGGCCAGACATCTATAGCTATATTGTGTGTGTCATATAAATAGTCCTGGTGATTAAATAAACTTTGTGTAGGCTTAGTGCAAAGCCTACACAAAGTTTACATGTTTGCGTGAAAAGCAGCAATGCTAGTCACATATCTATGTCATGCATCAAACTTACATGAATATAAGCGAGGTTTCTTAGCCAGCCATAAACCATATAAAGCAGACAAAAACATTCAGACATGCTTACCTACAGGCAAACTAGTTCCGCATGATTGTGAGGACAGCCACAATGATTAACAGGGTTTAATTTAAGGCAATGAATGCATTACTAACACATAAAAGGAAAGTGTACTCAGTGCAAAGTAGAGTACAAACATGTTTTTACCATACTGAAACAAAATTTAGTGATGGTCATCAAGGGTACATAGACTGCATTATAAAGACAGTAGTCTGGGGAAGTGTGTGTATTAAAAAGGGCCACAGACAGGAATGGTAGGAATGAAGACTGAATAAGAGGACAAGTGAAGCATGGTAATATGCACCAGATAAGGGCATGTCTATGTACGTAAACCCCAAAGACAAGCTGCTGTCATATGATCAGCAATCACATATGTACATAATACAGTACATACTGCTGATTGCACCTCCTGTATGGTCACATTCATATTATCACATAGTTACTTGTATATTATGTGACTTTCAGACAAGGTCACATATCAATGGAGATGATTGGTTGTGATATGAGCAACCTGACATGATCACTGTAAAGGACATTTAGCAAGGATGGTATACACAACAGAGGTATGTGCATATTGTGAAGATGTGATAAAAGAGTTGCTTAAAAAAATGCAATGTCAGCATAGGTCTCAGCAAATTTGGACACATTGCAACAGGCTCATGGACAACAGTAGACATAAGCATGCACAATCATGGACAACATCAGGATAATGCCATCATTAATTTGTGTCATTAACATAAAATAAGTGATTGTGAGTTATTAATATGTTCTGCATGAACACACCTGTGCAACTGTAATGATTTGTAAGTAATCTATAAGAAAAATCAAGCACACCTTCCTCAAATGACCACTTTTGGGTAGTGTTAAGAGTATACTGTTACACCTGTATTTTAAATTAGGAGGAAGCCTGGCTAGTTGAGAGGTTTATGACACATATATGTCACAATACATACTTGCATAAATGTAACCCATGTCATTAATGTTGTCAATGAGCTATGTATTTATTGGGTGCATCACAGCAAAACATATCACACATGCATCCTGTATAACACCTTGAAGGAAAGCCTGCACTGTCAACTCCTAATGGTTATGCATCACAAAGAATACTAATGTATGAATAAAAACATGTGGAAGTACACTGTGGCAAGGGTGATACACTTGATTAAATCATCCTTGGAAGATAAGTGGTGAGGTACATGCAAAAGGGTGCATTGTACTCAATTATTGGTGCGATGAGGGCTGAGATCAATGGGACTATACTGTCCTTTGATGTGGATGTCTTGTCTGTACTCAGGAGTTGTACTACATACAAAGGATTTGTCACTGCTGTAGACACATGTTTGTGGAAGTTGCCCTTACTATTTACCTGATTTCCAGGTCACGTACAACTCAGTCTGCTCATAGGAGTGTGATGTCTATATTGTAATTAGCTTGTGTATTTGCTTTCAAAAGGAAATAATCATGCTTCTAGTTCATATCATGTGTCTCATTGGCTCTGGCAACAATTATTTTTGTGCATTAATACTTTCTGTAGTCTATCAATAGCATTCTTGGATTCAGTGATTGCCCACAATTTGCAGTCATTCACAAAACTGGTTAGACAAATGATATGTAAGTTTGTCTTGACTTCTGAGACATAAGCACTGAACAGGAAAGAGCCTAGTACAGAACCCTGAGGTACGGACCTGGTCATTGAACACTACCTAGAGGTGACTGTGTGATCTATTTGTCTAACCAGTTGGTGATGTAGATGTTTATATTCACTTGAGGTAGTTTCTCTGTAACACCTGAGTGTGGATTTGTGTCTGTCAAATACCTTGGCTAGATCCAGTTATGAGGGATGACACTCTTTTTCTCATGCATAACCTTCTTGACCTTGTTGAAGATGGCAAACAGATTTAAAAGACATGATGTACTCTTAACAAATCAAACATGGTTTTGGTATACATTTGGGAGATTACCTGTATCCTTTTTGATAATGTCCATGATGATTCGTTGGTCTGCCCCACAGATGATGAGAATCAAGATTATGGGTCTATAAGTCCCTACATTAGGTGATGCCCCCCACCCCTGTTCAGGTGGATGAATGCTGCTGTACCCCCTTCTGCAAGAATATAGGCTGTCTGGAGGCTGTGTTTAAGTAGGGATCCAACTGTGTCTGCTAGGTCAGGTTGTACATCACAGTATAGGCAACTTGGGATGTTGTCATGGCCCACTGATTCTGTGTTTTTAGCCTTAGAGAGTGCACAGATGCGCTAGTCTTCTGAGAGGATAAACTGAGTAATGTTTGCATGCATATTTTGGCTGATGGCCAGTGGCAACAGAGGGTGAAGTGTGAGATAAACTGTCAGCTAGCAGATAGTGTATTTTCTCCAGCTCTGTATGGCTGTTGGTATCCACAAATAACTCTGCTATTAGTTGTGTATTCCCCTTAACATTATACACTTATATAAACAAATGATTTGTGACAACACATCCAAATACAACCATGGCAATGCATCACATGCCACAAAGTTCTACTGTTGACACAGTCATACAGCTCTACCAATGTCACATAATTACATCAATTGCACAACATATGCCTATATGTTTTCACTGGAAAGCTGTGTTTCAGTGGTCTAATAACATATAAGAACACATTACAAATGAATTGGTTGCAGCTCATGCAGAATATTTACTGACACAAATGCTGATAGTCACACATGGTGCTGGTGACCACCTCAGTACTCCTTGGAAATAGCACCATGACTGTGACTACAGTAAATTCTGCATGGCTGCAATTGAATCAAAACATGTGACATTTTTGTGTATACCACAGCATTACATCATGAGGATGAAACAAGACTTATGAGCCCATGTAATCAGCATGAATTTATACTGATGATTGTCACAGACTGTTTAATGATGGTAGGTATACAAATTACACCTGTACCATACTGCAAGTGTCACTACGATGGTTAAATGATGTGTGTAGAATGTTGATCTGATCCACTACAAAAATGCATGCCTCACTATGTTAACAATATACATAGTAGCATCCCATGTCAACAATTCTCAGGAGGCATATTACTTCAGCTGTTATGGAATAAACATGTAATGAAATTGCAGCAGTGGCCATCAATACTTTACCTCACATCATAGCTTGTAATATCCTCTTGTAGACCTACAGTACATATGCACTTCAACATAGAACATGTTGATAACAGCAATATTGACATGTGAAAGTTTCATAGGATCATATGTCATTATTAAACTAATGGCCAACATCACATAAAATCATAAACATTATTATATCATTTAAACCAAACTCCCTATATCTATATGTTAGAAGATAGTAAGGCTATCTGCATGTGTGTGCATTTCTTTGATTGGATTGCATACTGCCTGTCTGCATATGTGATATGTGAACCACTCCATGACAGAATTAGCAATCACACATCTAGTGATCTGGATATGGCTTACAGAGGCTCATGGAAGGACTCTGATTCATGATGTGTGTATGCATCTTTGACATGAGGACATCCTCCAGTCCTCTGGTGGAAGGATGTTATGTGGTCAGATAAAAAAGCAGATGTGTAGAGAAATGAAAAGCAATTCAAACAAGCATACAATGGACATAATGTGCCACTAACCACATGTACACAGTAGTAGCCTCAGTCTGATTTGAACATTACATCAGTATACGTATGGCAGTTGAATTCCATACAATGTAACAGTAGCACCACCACATATGCCTGACTATAACACTGTCATGTTGCACTTACTGAGTATAATAGCATTATTTTTAGCTAAAAAGAGCTTGTTGGGAGGAGTGTCTGGCATGGCTGTGGAGTTACATCTTGAGGTACAATTGTCTAATAAATATTTGAAAGTATACACACTCAAATTGCCTGCTGTCAGATTAGAGCCTGTAAATATCTAGTTAGTGAGAAAACAGTGCTTAATGTTACTGCACAGCACAAGTTTGACTTGAATAATTTCAGAGTGCACTTTATACAGGATGACATCATCAGTGTATGTTAAAAGAAGATGACTGGAGGAGTGTTTGACATTCTTGTGAGCTCATATGCCATTCTAGAATTGTTACCATCCTGAATTTTGAATGAACAGACATACACATAGCAGTTTACTACAGTGAGACCCAAACCCCTACCTAGCAATCTGAGGGATGCAGTAGTAATACAAGTGCCACAGCACAAGTCTGACTGTTATGGTGTCAGACAAAACTTTACAGATGATGACATCAGCAGTGTCTGGTGAGAAGAAGGTGGTAGTAGGAGTGTCTCACATGCTTTTCTAAAATGGTATCTTGAATGTAAGACACGTGAGCTCAAACACTGTCAAGTTGATTGTAGTGAGATTAAAACCTCTACCTAACTATCTAAAGAAGACAGCATTTAATGCAAGTGCCACAGCACAAATCTGGCTATTACACTGTCAGACATCCCTTTAATTATGAGGACATCAGCAGTGTCTGCTGAGAAGAATATGGTAGTAGGAGTGTTTCACATGCTGTTCTAAAATGGTTTCTCAAATATGAACTAACTAAACACAAACACACACTCACCAGTTGACTGTAGTAAGACTAGACACCTACCTATCTAAAGAACACAGTACTTAATGCCAGTACCACAGCACAAGTCTGGCTATTATAGTGTCAGACAACACTTTATATCTGATGAAATCAACAGTGTATATTTGTGAGAAGATGTTGGGAGGCCTGTAGGAAATGGCTGTGTAGGCATGTACGACTGTCAAAATATTTGTTCTCCATACAACTTGATTGCTGACAGCAGGATACAGACTTATGCTCTTCTGAGTACACACACACACCAGCTGATAGCAGTAAAAGTAGAACTCCTATCTAATTAGTTAGACAATCTAAATAACTCAGTCCTTACCACAACTGTCACACATAAGCCTGACTGGTACGATTTATAGTGGACAACATCATCACTGTATGCTTGCGAGAAGAGGTTAGAAGCATGTATCATACATGTAGGCATGTATGACGGTCAAAATATTTATTCTGTATGGGATTGTTGACAGTAGGATACAGAGTCAGGCACTTCTGACTACACACACACCAGTTAACTGCAGTGAGATTACAACCCCTACCTAACTAATTACACAAGCTAGAAAACACAGTTCTTTAGACAAGCCCCCTGGGACAAGTTTGACTTTTACACTGCTGATGGAAAATTTACAGTGGATGACATCATTTTATGCTTGGGAGAAGATGTTAGGAGGTCTGTGGATGTGTAGGCATATACAGCTGTCAAAATATTTGTTCTGCATAGGACTAGATTACTGACAGTAGGATACAGACTCATGCCCTTCTGACTACACACACACACACACACACACACACACACACACACACACACACACACACACACACACACACACACAAGTTGATTGCAGTGAAATTAGAACCCCTTCTTAACTAGTTACACAAGCTAAAGAATGCAGTACTTAAGGCAAGTGTCATGGCACAAATCTAACTTTTACACTGCTGCTGGAGAATTTGTAGTGGATGACATCATCATTGTATGTTTGGGAGAAGATGTTAGGGGGGCTGTATGAAATGGTTGTGTAGGCATTTACAACTGTCAAAATATTTGTTTTGAGTGGGACTGGATTGCTGACAGTAGGATACAGACTCATGTTTTTCTGATTATGCACACACACTTGCACATACATAGAGACACACACATAATGTAGCTGTTGTGTTAAGTTAACCCGTATGTAAGTATTTTGTTCTCATCCACAGAATACAGTAGTTAATAATTGCAACATCCCTGAAGTATGCTTTTTCCTTGTCATACTTGTCTTTATAGATGATGCCATCATTATTATTTGATGTGGGTAGCATTTCCTGTTATGACAGTGGTTTGCAAATTGTGAATTTTGTATTTTCTGTTGTGTTTCCAATATGCAGGTGTCCTGTAAAAGACAGTGTCTCAAACTAGATATAAAAACATGTTAATGCATGTACTATAATTAAGACATATGCAGCTGTTTCTCAATATGTTGTGTTCATTACAAACTTACTGTCAAACAAGACACATGTTTTGTAATCATCATGGATAGAAGTGTGTATACACATGTGTTCATATTTATGATGAATTGATGTCCACATTAATATGTGTATAAGACAACCTCAGTGTCTATTGTCAGTATAAAGCTTTAGATGATATTACAATGCAGTTGTGCTATTGATTTATGTAGTGTAGTTGACATTTGGAAACTGGTACTAACAGATCCATTTTCAAGTGCATGGGTGCAGGCCACAAATCAGTCTGAGGAAAACTGTGTTCAGTCAGTAACAAGTGTCTGCCATTGGCTGTCTTTTTATATGGATTATCATGTGAGAAAGAGTAATTGGACAGCAAATTGCTGAGCAGCTGGTTTGCGTGATTGCTGGCAATGTGTTTGCGCATGTGAGATTTACATTTAATGACTACTACTTGAACTTGAAAAGTACTTATGTATATCAGCTAGGTAGAAATAGCTGAAAGACACTGTGGTGTTCATAATGTAGTTTATTTTGCAAATATTCTGTCAGAAATTTTATGGCACGAAGGAGTATTAGTACTGTCTTCCCATTTGTGCGGATGGTAAGTGATGAGCAAACTCAGGTCTCTGCTTCATTGAGAAAATAATAATAGTTCTATTGGTTCGACTTTCTCCATGCAAACATGCTAAGTGGTGCAGTGTGACATTTTGGACAGTACTGAGTATAAAAAAACACCTGCTGCCTAGTTAACTCAGTCTTTTTTGAGCACAAATGATGCAGGGTTTGAATCCAGCTCAATCCATTTTTTACATATGTATTCAGGGTGGCATTAAAAAATTAAATATGATCATTTTTGCAAACATGAGTGGTGATTACTCTGCTTTAACTTTGTGTTGCTTTAGCATAGTGAGTTTAAGCAGCATTGCGCAGAGTTAACCATAACATGCTATGGGACATAAAGAGTCATTTGTTGTCACTCAGCATTGGTGAGCAATGTTAAACTCTGTGCATACACAGAGGACAAAAGTGAATGTCGTTATTAGGGAATTATTATTTATGTGTGTGATGTGTTATTCTATTTTTGGACAAGATTAAAAGTGTAAAAATGGGGTAGATAGGAAAGTGGTGAAATGGGAAATAGTCATGAGGAACAACAACAAGAAAGTATTATAGCAATGTGCAGGGGGGAACTAGAAAAGAACCATAAGCTATTCACTTCTTCAATGGTTTAAAATGAGCATGGATAAAATATTGTATGCATTTGGACTGTAACCTCAAAAAGGATGGGTGACAGCAATGCAATCATGTTGTATAGTCGATTGGACTGAATCAAGTGTGTTGAGAAGACCCATATGCAAAGTGGAATACTATGTATGGGATGATATATATATATATATATATATATATATATATATATATATGTATAGATAGATATAGATATAGATATATATATGTATTTGTGTGGGGCAGGTGCTCTTTTTTAATTTTATTTCAGTAACAGAGGAATGTTGAGTAATGGATGTAGGTATGTCAGGGTCAGGTAAGTTGGACAGGTGATAAAGTGGGTGCAGACATACAGGACAAACAAGACAAAGACAGGGATGGTGAGGCAAACAAAATGTTGGGGTATACCATGATTGGGGATAAGATGGGGACATCAGAGGCCTATGCCTATCAAACATGGGGACAGTGGGACTCAAGTCCTCTTCCTAAGAGCTATCATCAGCATCCCCTTCCTCAGCTTACTGTTGGAGTGCTTGATTTTTTCCCCCAACATTCCAGTGAACATCTTCTCCATCTGGCTGACGTGTGCAACAATGATACTTTCTACGACCTCATGCACTGTGCCTGTCATCTCCTGGCAGGTGGGAAAATTACCACCTTCATTAATACTTTCAGAGGCTACAGCTGTACCAGCTGCCAGGATGATGCTACCTGATGTTGAGGGCCAGGTAGTCTAAAGGCTGCAGAGGCAGTACTGCCGGGTTGTGTAGCAGATGTGCTGGGCATCAGTGCAGCAGCCTTTGGAGGGGTGGCAGGCTGAGCCAGACTGGTTGTCCTACCTCCCTGTGCTGGAAATCATTTTGTCAGTTTTCAGAAACTGATGACATCAGAATGGTGTGATCACACATATAACAATAAAAAAATGGTAATTACGTATTATTGCAACCGGATTTTTAATCTCCTGTAAATCATAATGTTTCCATGAAAAGACTTTATGTCTAAGTAAAACAGGGGTGTGCAAACTCCTAATTACTGTTTTTTATCAATGGTTGTGAAACACGAACAGGAACAAGCAAGGCAAGCAGGAGTTTGTCAACCAACTGCAAATGAACATTTTGCATCAATCACGTGTTGTAAAACACACACCGTCAGAGCATGTTGTGTCCTAAAACTGGCCAGATAATCCATGTAAAAGCAAAGTTGTATGTGTTTTACTTCTTTCTTGTACTTTTTAATTCAGATTCCTACATCAACCATTGAGAAACAGTTGCTCAGAACTACTTGTACTGATTAAGTACTATAATGTAGTACTTTCCTAACACTTGGTAGAATGGAATAATGGACGTTGAACCGAAGTATCACTTTGCTGTATTTGTCATCAGCAGGCCGTGCACCTAAGTTTCTGATCCATATCAGTGTGACAGCAGGGAAATCCTTCTGTATGGGGACAAAATATGCCTAAAACTGATGTTAACACAAACGTTCACATAACTTCCAAGAACCAGAAAAACTGACTGTCCAATTGATTGAAATATGCCAACACTGCATTTTGCTTTAAGTAAGCGTTTTCATCCCCCGAACTACGGAGCCAGCCACCTTCTTGGTGAGTAAAAAGTTTACTGTTGTTCACTTCAGTAAATGTACATAAGAAATATATCACAGGAGCGCAAACATTATGTTTTACAGGAGGTTAAAAATCTGGTTGCGATAATACATAAGTACCAAAAAAAGATAATTAGAACCATCATTTGTCACGTGAAATAAATTTGTACAATATAAATATAATTTTATTTTTACATTAATTATACTTTTTATAAGCAACAATCTAGGACTGATAATTGTTCCAAATACTCCTTGCAATATGTATATATTGCACATATGTTTTTTTCAAATAATACAGGTTAAGTTAAGAACATGGAATTTATGCCAAATTTTTAAAATAATATTTATTGTTTTTACATTATTTTATGATACATTTGTTGCCTGTTGGATTTGAACCCAAAACATCTGAATACACTATTCCAATTGACTCCTATAATCACCTTGAACTACAGACTGAAGCATGCATGCTTCATTTTACAGTTAATATATACATGCTTACTTTGCTACTAATGTATAGAAAAGCAATCATTTTGAAAAAATAATTATTTTGCATTGCATACATACTCTTTGCTTCTGTTAGTCTTTCTTAATGTTCAGCATGAGCTTTCCTGTTCATTGCAATCACCTGGGCAGCTGTAAATTAAAAGGGAGAGAAAAAAAGAAGAGCCTTATGCATATCAGTCTTGGCTATCTCCAGCTCTGCATGTAGTTTAAAGTATCTTTATCTGTACACTTACACAATTGTGGGATGTCAGCAGTTCGAAACTCATCCAGCCACTGGTTGAGTTGTGCCTGCTTGCCCCTTTTCAGGTCATTGAAGTGGCGCCTGCATTGCTATCCAGTGTGGGGAATGCCAGTCATAGTGGAGACAGACTTGGCAAGACTATTCCAAGCCTCTGGTTTATATCGAGACCCAGTGTAGCTCCCCTGCAATAGCCTATGACTGTGGCTCTTTGCAAGGAGTCCAGTGAATATTCTGGACTCCTCTACACCCCATCTTTGAGCCCTAAAATTGAGCATCCTCCTTTCTAGATCCTGCCATGCTCACACAGGTCATGCAGCAACAGTTAAAGTGTTTTTCTGCCAATTTGTGACATTGAATTTGACAGTCAGTGCACAAATCCACACAGCCATGCCAACTGCTTTTGCGTGATGTTAAGCAGAGAGCAACATTGCCAAAAAGAGAGGAAGGCAGTTTCTGAACTAGAAAGGGTAATGTGACCTTTGGTATTAGTTTATGGATTGGATGCTGAAGTACCTATTAGGTACATTGACTTTTCAGACATGTATTGGGCTGTATACATTTTGTCACTTGATTTTTTTTTTTGTAGCTTTACAAAATGATAAAAGTAATTTGTACATTGTGGGATTCAAACCTATGTAAAATAGACAATACATAACACCACACATATGTGTTTTTACCTCCTTGCCACAGAAGATGTGCCTGCTTGATATGCTCATTAATTATATAGACACATTTAAGAGTGAGTGGTTAATAATGTATGTGTGTGAGCAGACAATGCACTTTTTATACTATGTATATGACTGTTGTTGAAGTATAAAGTCTATCCCAGGGCAGGAAAGGAACTTTTAGGTACAGAAACATAATTGTCAGTATACCCTCAGTCACACATATAATTCATATGACATTCACTACTATACATAGTTTTCATTCTGTCTAATTATTTTTATATTTTTCTTTATTTTTAAAAAGTGAGTTGAAGAACATTAATAAAATTTAGATTGTGCTAAAGTAGAACCCTGGCTCAGCTGTATTGTGGCCATGAACTTACAACAGTTGTCACAGGGATGGCTGTGCAGCAGCTATATTGTTTACAGTCAATACTGTACAGACTACTCATTGCAACTGATGACTTGTTTGCCTCGCATGCTCATTAGTTTTTTATATAGATATATATATATATATATATATATATATATATATATATATATATATATATATATATATATACACACACATTAAAGTGTTCAGTGATTAACCATTTATGTGTTTAACATGACAGTTTGGAGAATAAATGTTTAATTTTAGAACCATAATTGTATTGATAACCACATTTAGACATACTATATATATATATATATATATATATATATATATATATATATATGTGTGTGTGTGTGTGTGTGTGTGTGTGTATGTTCAATCCACCTGCAACACACAGTTAATATTATCTATAATTATTTTCATATTGTTAAATTTAGTATAACTTACAGTGAAACAACATTAATAAAAGTCTAGGTTTGCTGGATTATAACCCAGACTCATCTGTACTGTGGCTATTAACTTACACCTGCTGCCACAAGGAGAGCTATGCAACATTTCTATTTTTTATACTCATTACTGTATCTGAGTGCTGACTGCCTCACATCTCCACTTAGTGTGTTTGTGCAATAGAAGACAACACATGTTACAATGCATCTGTTTAGATACTGACAAGACTGCAGGTGTTTGGGAAGCATGCTGACCTTCACACATCACTTAGTATGTTTGCATGATGGAAGGCACAAGATATAACAATGTTTTTTTTTTAAATTGACAATGTCTGCTTATTGTCTACAGGTGTTGTGAAACTGCAGGTGTGAGAGTGTGCTGACCACCTCACAATGCCACTTAATGTGTTTGTACAATGGAAGGCAAAACATGTAACAATGTATCTTTTCTGAAACTGACAATGTTTGCTCATTCTCTGGGGTATTATGCTATGTTTGCATGGAGGTGACCAAAGTGCAAATTACACAGGCAAAGCTCAACATGCATTGATTTGAACCATGATCTACATATCTTCTGCTGTGTGCTTCATTGTGTTTAGCAGGTGTGCTACACACACACAAACACACTTGATTCACAGCTGTAATTTATACTGTCCTTAACACAGAAGCAACTTCCATTCATTTTAATTTATGCATCCATTTCACAGTATTTGTGCTAAGCTGTGCCTCACACAAATATTAATAGTTTAACATGGCTTGCAGATTTTTATGCAACTCAGGATATGAACTATCATACTAATGAATGTACCAAACATACTAGGAGCGTCTTGTTTCTCTTTGCCACAGAAACAACTTTGCAGCAAGAAAGCAAATCATTGTGCAAGCAAGCAAGTCCCATTTCCTTCACAGTATTAACAAGGCATATACACTTGAACATTCTCCTTTTTTGTACGTGTTGTTACAGATTTATTGCAATGAATAATCATTCAAACAGTTATGAGTATTGTTTGCACCAATGCATCTCTATTTCTCTTTGTACTGTGCTAATTCTTCTTTTATCTATCCTGTACTGTCAGACATGCAATCTATAAGACATTTTGTATCACTGTCCTTTAAAAGTATGATAACAAGACAAGAGTGAAACACAGTTTTCAGAAAAGGCAGGAGAGTTTGGCTATTAATGAACAAAATGAGAAATGTGTGCTGCTTGCTTGCATTTAAAAGCTTGCTATAGTTGCTTCTAAACTTTGAAAGTGTATCCTGGGTGACACACTCTATGTAGGTGAGGTAATGTGAATTGCTGTTGTGTCTTCCTTCTCCCTTTCACTAATCATTCACAATTGCACTCCATTAGCAAATAACACTGATGAAGTGCCTACAGTATGTTTATATTTGTTACATGAAGTCAAAAGTTTGGAATTTAGCAATTCTAATGAGTTCACATCTCATTTGGATATTCACCATGCTCAGTGTAGCTAGGGAATTTGAAAGTGAGGAAACCTGTGTATTTGGAGAACAGAGAAGACTGATATTCATATTTATTTATCTGCAGAGAAGGCTTCTGGTCATGCTAAGGTATGATTGTATTTTCAAGTACATTCTAGATCTGTTATGTTACAAACATTTTTATATACATGCATTAGAAAATGGAAGTTTTATCTGTATGGATTGCTTATAGTTTACTGTTGGCGTGGGCATTTTAGCAGGCATTTACTTTCTCATATAGGCAGCCTGTTAAATTTTGTCACAAATGTTATGGTTAAACAGATTATCTTACAAGTTTCTTATGTTATTTCAAGAAAATGTAATGTAGTATACTACCCATGACACAGGGGTGTTATTCTAAGATGGCCCATAGACACCTCCACAGGAGTTCTAGGCGCAGTGAGAAGTGACTGTTAATCATATAAAATTGACTTTTCTGTTGTAAATTTGTACACATTTTGTTAGAATTGCGTTGAAAGCACATATAACAATTGAATTTTTTGATATTCCTTTGTTTGCTCAAACTTTCAATTTACCTGTTTTTTTGCGGGTGGGTGAACCAAAGTACCATTTGTGTTTCAAGAGGTTTTTTACTGAAATTGTATAGTCATGCTGTTATTTCAAAGGCGAACAATACATTACTAAAGTGGTATTCCTTTTTTGGACCAAACATTGTTTGTGAGTTTGATATGGTACAGCCACATAACCTTCAATTTTAATAACTGCAATATGTGTCTCCAGTGCTTAATGTTGGAGAAAAAAAAAATATATATATATATATATATATATATATATATATATGTGTGTGTGTGTGTGTGTGTGTGTGTGTGTGTGTGTGTGTGTATGTGTGTACATGAGCAGGAATTTAATTATGTGATATTTATGTGGTACATCCTTCTCTATTTTATACATCATAGGATTGTGTCATCCAAGCATACAAATCCATGTAAACTATATTTCAGTGACTCTGAAAACAACATCATAGTGCAGTCATTCAGGCAACATGGTGCCTTTCTGCTTGAGAGAGAACGTGGAGATATGGCTGACAAAATGCAGATTTGGAACCAGATAGTCAATTATGTCAATGCAAGAGGGGACACACCAGAATTTATGATTAGGTGTGTCATAGGGCCACTGATATAATTTTATCAGCTTGGAGAAGAGCAACTGAAGTTGCCCATTGACAGCTGGCTTTGGGGGGGGGCTGCTACAGTGCCACCGCTAACACCAAATGAAGAGTTCCTGTCCACTGTCAAAGATCCAGAGGGCTCAGTACAAACTGCATGCCAACATGTGATTGATGTTGGTGCTGGTGTTTGTAGAAGGACAAGTACATGCCAGGAGGAGGTTCCAGGTAAACTTACATATGTCAAGTTGTAAGATCTGGTTGTATAGTAACATAAAAAAATGTAACTAATACTTCTTAAGAGACTTAACAACACATTTTTGTTCATTACACGTGGGCTTTGGGTGGATGTGTCAGCCAAGCTTCAGTTAAAACTATTGTTAACAGACATATAGGCAAAAATTGTATATTAATTGTCCCTCTGTTTTATTGCAGTTGTGCTGATTTCATCCTCACCTTGCTTCATTTCCTCCAGGACCATCCTCTATTCCAAGTGTGGAGTCATCTGCACATGGTAGGCCAAACATTTTTCTTTGATTATTGATGAAAATGTGTCAGATATATGCATTTATCTGTCTGTGTGAGGTGGGTGTAATCATCATTGTGTGTATTGCTATACCATCTATGATAGTGTGACCCATGTTAGATTATTATATAAATTGTCATAAATATTTAGTGTAGGTATTAATTTCTTTCATGTGTTTGTTACTTATTGTCACAGCAGATCCTGACAGTGGAAATGTAGGTCTCTTACCAGCTAATGTCAGAGTATCGGCAGACTCTGATAATGATGGTGGCCAAACACAGGCACAGCCGGGGGGGGGGGGGGGTCAGAGGTTGAATCTGGCACTGAGGTAGACATTCAGCCATCCACTGTATTTTCTTTGGGCAAAGTCAGTAGACCTACACAGACCTATTCCACTGACTCCTGAGATATTGGACAGATGCAGGGTGACACACTTAATCAGGGTAGTGTGGTTACTGTGGCTTCAGTGCTGGTTGACTCCGGCTGTAGCCAGAGGGGTGGTGAGATGCCAGGCAGGAGCATTGTTAAGGGTGCTCAGAAGAGACCTGCTGTCCACCCTCCACCCAATCCTGGTGTGTCCTCACGAGCCATTCGGCATATGTTTAGGGCTGTGATGGAGATCCATGCATGTTCCACTAGGGCCTCTGAGAACATTCTTACAGTTGTAGATGTGGCAAAGGCTGGCATGCATGACTGCCTCTGCTGTGCAGTCAATTCAAAGGATCAGATGAATGACACAATGGAACAGGAAGTGTCTGTGATTGGAATGTCTGCTGGGAGGGGGACAGCATCCATGTGAACATAGGTCAGCATCATCATCTGATGTTAGCCAGTGTGGCCATGCCCAATCATGCTCCAATAGTAGCACTACTTCCACTGCTCCATCAGCAATTGAGGTGCCACACCCACACATGGTAGGCCATGAGGTTATGTTCCTGGGTGTACTCATGATGAGAGCTTGTCCAGTAGACATCTGTCACATTCAGGTAGCAGCAGCACATCTGACCAGTTGCATGGATGTGCCAATGCAACTTCTGGCAGAGCCAGTTCTCACAGGTGGAGCTGACAGTGATGAACTGTTACCTCTACCATGCATGGCTCACACCTGTCTGACATACCAGGATGAAGAGCTAGAACTTGGCTGTGTTCTTGCGGACTCTCACACACATTTCAACTTGACTACCCTGGCAGACACACACATATAACAATTGCATGGGTCATTTGCAAGACTTACAGCTGATCCTGCCTCAGTGGTCATTTGATAATTTGTCCAAATTTCTGCCCATCTGTCTGTCTATCTTGCTCACACACATTCACTACCTTTTGTGTCAGCATTGGTCTCCAACTCTCCCCTCATCCTCAAACACCACCTTATGCAAATGATGATAATTGTACCATATCCTTGTTTCCTATCTTTTGGTTTCAGGGATACATAAGTATTTTGTCTGATGCACAGGGTGTATAGCAGACTGAGTGCTTATTATATATATGTTTGTGATACTCTTTTGAAAATTGTACTGCTTTCTTACATGTTTTTGTAAAGTGTGTGTATTTGATGCATGAGGCCTATTAGATGATAGTGAACACATATATTAACATAAGTCATTGGTGTGACATATTGATGTCATTGCTGTAAAAATCACCCACCTTCTACTTAGTTATATTATCAAGAAACATTATTCAAGGATCTGCCACTCATTTGTATTATTAGCCATTTATTTTCCTATTCCAGGTTCAGCAGTTACCTTGATAATCTGGCAGTTAAAAGTGTTTTAATTTAGGGCAGATTCTGTGCAATGCTAGCAGTACACAGCCACTACATGGGTAGGTAAAGGCTGTGAGTGCTGCCTGGCATCAATTTTACTGTATGTATGTATATAGGATGACAGT
Organism: Protopterus annectens; assembly: GCF_019279795.1. Taxonomy (NCBI): domain Eukaryota; kingdom Metazoa; phylum Chordata; order Ceratodontiformes; family Protopteridae; genus Protopterus; species Protopterus annectens. Next base: position 1,419,692,281 of record NC_056739.1, on the reverse strand, counting down.
TGTATCCCCTTAGGTGATAAACATATGTGCTATCCTTTGCCTCTTGGCCAGAGAGAGCATATTGTGCACACCTACATCTACTTATACCCACAGCGGCTGGTGATTCCCCCTCTGTCCTTGCCACTGGTGATGGAATGTGTGCCCCTTTCCCTCGGTGATCCTGCTAAAGATGTTTTCTTAGGATAATTTTGTGAAGGATGGCACAGACAGTGAAAATTACTGTACAAGTATGGAGAATGTACTGCAGCGCTCCTCCTGATGTGTCTAAGGCACCAGAACCATGACTTCAGCAGTATAAACACATGCTCTATGATATGTCTTGTTTGAGCATGCACCTCATTGTAGCATTCTTCAGTGGGTGTGTGTGCATTTCTGATAGGAGTCATCAGCCACCGCTTGAGTGCATACCATGCATCCCCCAGTAAATGACCTTGTGGGATAACCCCCTAGAAAACCCCTGCTACCAGTTGAGAGTTGTGCCAGATATGGAAGCCATGGTAACTGCCTTGATTGCTAGTACACACATTCAGAATGATTCCCCTAGCATCACATATGACCTGGTAGTTAATAGAGTGTAAGCCCTTTCTGCTTATGTACACCCTTCCCTGTTCCCTCAGTAGTACTTTGATTTCAATGTGCATGCAGTCTATGGCACCCAAGATTTCATGCAAGTATGCTACATGGTAGAAATTCTGCATAGTTGTAGCTTTGTCCTCAGGTGTGCAGGGAAAATATAAGCAGTCATTGGTATGTTGTAGCATAGCATTCAGAAATTGATGTAGAATCCTGTATGCTGATGTCTGTGGCACCCCCAGCATATTCCCTGTTGGTCTCTGGAAGGTTCCTGTAGCTAATATTATAACTGCTACACATGCCTTAATCTCAACAGGTATTGATTCCCCTTGGTTTGCCCTTGTTCTCAGTACAGGACAACAGAGGTTACATAGTTCCTGTTGGGTGTCTCTATCCATCCTGTCGCGCTGTACAATTTCCACCTCAAGCAGACCATGAAAAGTTAAACTGGGTCTCAATACCCTTCTCATTCTTGATTGATGTCTACTAGCGGCAGCTTCAGCAGAGAACTGGGCCAGTGGCACATACACATATATAAGAGCAACAGCATCCCCTAACATTATTTCCATGTAGAGTAGTTTCCATGGCTGTATTCCAATAGATTTTGGAATTCAAGGGCAAAACCTGCAGCAAGTGTACACAATTGGTTTATAGCTTGTTGAATAGCTCCTCCATCTTGGATTGATTAATTAGCATATAATTTAGCTGCTTATGCTGTAATTAGCACGCCACAATGTTTACCATGTTTGCACAGCCTTAGACAATGTGCATATCTGCTTACTGAATATAAAATGGCTGGCTAATATGTGCATGTTGTGGCATGATGCATACACCGATGTTCATCGTGTTACACTGCTGCAGTCATCACACTTGGGTTATCCTGCCGTCAGGCGGTCCCGCAGTCAGCCCAAGTTCCAAAGTCTTGGTCCAGCATCGGTTGCTGTTGCTTCTTCCCTGATGTCAGTGCACCAGGGGTATACAAGATGCAGCTGATGCCGTTTTCTTCAGTCTTTCTTGCTGCGCGGTGCCCAATGCAAAAGCAGCTCGCAAGTGCCGGTCGGCCGACTCCTGAGATTTTCATTCCGAATCCAGAACCAAAGTATTCTACAAAGCTAAGTACCCCATTGGGTAAACTTTTTCTTGCCTCAGACCGATGTCAGTAAAAGCTAATAATTGTATTCCTTGTGGGAAGCAAATACCTCATAAGGATTTCCATTCCTATTGTATCTCATGCCTAGGCCCAGACCACAACGTCACTGGTTGTCGGTTTTGTGCTAGGTTTAACAAGAGCACTATTAAACATTGGTTTGATTTTGCTCGACATTATTTTGGCAGAAAATTCAATTACACCATGCCATCAGAACAACCGACGACCGGAATACACAAAAAGCGCAAAGACAAGGACAGGCATCTGAGGCCCAAAACTGACGACGAAGCCTCTGCTAGGCCAGTCGCTGGTTCTCTGGTTTTCGGCAAGGTGCCTTCGCAGCCCCTGATGACTGCTTCTTTAGAACCACAGGCCGCCTCTGACTCCCACGTGGAGATGGCTGGGCCTTCGGATACACCAGACTTCAGACCTACTTAGACTAACCCTTCTGAGGCCTCCAGAGTAGCTGAACAACCCGCAGCTTTAGAGGGTGTTTTCAGGCCTACTCAGTTAACCATTAAATCTTCTGCTAAATCTAAACCAAATAAACTAATTCAGCATTCACCGGCACAGGCCTCCATGCCTAAGAAACAGATGCTCAAAATGGCCGAAGACCTAATTACTCTTATCAGGGGGTCCCACCCTCTTCCTGATAAAGGCCTAGACAGGATGCAGACTATGACACATCCGACCAGGTGTCCATCTCTTCAGATTCATCCTCAGACCAAGGATACTCTTTACCCCCTTTTGAGGATTCTGATGCTGAGGAATCCATTCCTTCAGCCTCTCCACCAGAGGACTACTCCTTTGGGGAAACCTTACATACCATGCAGGAGCATTTCCATTGGGAGGGCCAGGATTACTCAGAATCCATGAAAAGCCTCAGATTTTTCCTTTTATTACCTCAACACAGACCCCTTTCTATTCCGCCAGTGTTAGATATTGTGGATGATGTGTATGCTGAATCCAGCTTAAATCCTGATTCTCTACCTCCAGCTCCAGTTAAGCCAGACAGATATTACAGAGTCCATGACTCTTACAAATTCCTTTATAAAAGCCCTGTTGCTGACCCTGAAACTACTTCCCAGGGTCCCAAAGGGGTAAAGGCCTCTACAGCAAAAAATCCAGTCTCCTCTGATAGAGATTCCAGGGCATTAGACAGATGGGGAAAGAAAGTATACACATCTGCAACTTTAGCAATGAGAGCACTGAATTGCCAGTTTCACATGCTTAAATATCAGCAATATTTGATGTCTCAGTTGAAACAAAAAATTCTTCCAAATTCAGATCTTCCTAACTATAAGGAAATGCAGGATTTATTGTATGCAGCTGAACAAGTGGGAAAACATACTTTGCAATGTGGTTTTGATTCCTTAGAGGCCTCCTGCAGAGCAGCAGTTACAGGGCCTGTCATTAGAAGGCATGCTTGGTTAAAAGAACAGACCTTACCAGATCATGTTAAAGCAAAGTTATTGGATGCACCCTTGCAGCAGGATGTTTTATTTGGAGTTAAGGCAGAAGAGGTATTAAAGAAAATGGAGGATAAGGCAAAATCTATGCAAATGGTGAAGGATTTCTTATAGGTTCAGCCTCTTTGAGTTAGCAGAAATTGGCCAACAAAGAATTGGACCTTTTCAGTTTCAGACAGACCTCAAAGGGGCAGATACAGACTTCCCACTACAGCTGCCAAGCATCTCTATCTTGGCAGCCCCCTTGGGAGGAAAACTGACACTTTTCAGTCACAATTGGCAATTAATCACTAAAGACAAATGGGTTCTCAGTATTGTGTCTCAAGGTTGCAGGTTCCACTTTCACACTCTGCCAAGGTTAAAAGGAATGCCAAATCTGCCACCAAATCAATGGGAAGAGGCTCAAAGGCAAATTACAGCACTCATGGACATGAGAGCTATTCAAGAGGTACCAATACAGGAGCAAGGACAAGGATTTTACTCAAGACTCTTTCTGGTTCCCAGAAAGGACAAAGCCTGGAAGCCCATTCCGGATCTTTCTTCTCTAAATACTTACCTGGATGTTCCAAAATTCAAAATTTTGACATTACAGCAGCTTCTTCCCATGCTGGGCAAGAAAGCTTGGCTCGTAACATTGGACCTCAAGGAGGCATACCTGCATGTCCCTATCAGACAACATTGCAGAAGATACCTCAGATTCTTAGCAGGTTCAATGCACTACCAATTCTCTGCACTGCCCGTTGACTTATCTACTGCACCCAGGGTCTTTACAAAATGTCTGGCACCAGTAATTGCATTTTGCAGACAAAAAGGAATTCAAATTTACCCATATTTGGATGACTGCCTAATTCAAGCAGACAGCAAAGACATTCTTCTAAAGCATCTGGCATTTGTAAAAAGACTGCTAATTTGCCTAGGGTACACAGTAAACGAAAAGAAATCAAAACTAGTGTCCTCACAAGAGATAATATTCCTGGGTGTCAGCTTAAATACAATGGCCCAGATGGCTTATCTCACGCCAGACAAGCAAGGACAACTGACTCAATATTTCCAATTAATGGCAACAAAGACTCAACTCCCTACAAGAAAAATTCTGCAGGCCTTGGGTTACATGGCATCTTGCATACTACTAACTCCATATGCAAAACTGCATATGAGAAAAATACAATGAGTTACTAAAGAGTGTCTGGTCTCAACACTGTCACAGTTTGGAAACAGTAATACCACTTATTCCTTGCCTTCAATAGGAGTTTCAATGGTGGGCTCAAGCTTGTCACTTCAACAAGGGACAACCTTTCACTCAACCCACAGCCAGGCAAATACTGACAACAGATGCTTCAGATTACGCCTGGGGAGCACACATGCCAGGAAAATGTATTCATGGCAAGTGGACTGCAGAACAAAGGCATCTTCACATCAATCAAAAAGAGATGCTAGCTGTACAAAATGCTCTTATAGCTTTCAAGGACCTTCTGCATCCAGGACAACTTCATCTAAGGACAGACAACATCACAGTTATGTGGTACATAAACAAGCAAGGGGGCACTAATTCATATCCACTCTGCAGACAAGCCATGACCTTGTGGAACACAGCTCTAACCTATCAAGTTCATCTGCAAGCACAATTCCTGCCAGGAGAGAAAAACACACTGGCAGACAACTTAAGCAGAAACATCATGGATCTGCACGAGTGGAAATTAAATCCACAAATGTTCAGGATGATAACACAGAAATTGTGGAGCCCGGACATAGATCTGTTCACATCCCCAATGAATTGCCAGCTACAGAAACTCTACACAAGGACTTACCACTCACAAGCATGAAAAGTGGATGCCCTCTCATTCAGCTGGAAAAACCTACAAATATACGCTTTCCCACCACTGCCTCTTCTTTCAAAGGTACTCATAAAAGCCAGGCAAGAAAGGCCAAAGATGATCCTGATTGCCCTGGACTGGCCACGCCAGCACTGGTACCCAATCTTAAAGAACTTAGCACAAGGACCACCATGGATTTTGCCTCAAATCTCACAACTTCTAACTCAGCAAAACAGATACTGCACGGCCAGCTCAAGGCTTTAAACCTGGCTGCATGGCAAATTCTTTAGTCAAGCAAACAATGCCTCTCTTCAAGGCTGTTATGGATGTCATTCTAGAGGCCAGAAGGCCTAGTACCAGGAAAGCGTATTCGGATAAATGGAAGAGATTCTGTGCCTAGAACCAGGTTCACAACCTTGACCCTCTTGTCCCAAATATTCATCGGATACTACAATACTTGACTGAGATGCTGGACAAGGGCCTCTCCTTTTCATCAATTAAGATCCATGCCTCTGCCATCTCTGCTAATTACAACACAGAACCACCAATTTTTTTCACATCCTATGGTAAAACAGTACCTCAGAGGGGCTAAAAACATAAGAACACCCCGTAGAGCACCAACTCCAACTTGGGACCTCAACTTTGTTTTGGAGAAATAAACTTTACCTCCTTTTGAGCCAGCTAACTCATAAGACTTAAAATATGCCTCTTGGAAAACTGCTCTGCTCCTGGCAATAACCTCAGCACGAATAATTTCAGAATTACAGGCACTAATGGCAGTGGAACCTTTTATCATATTCCACCAAGACAGGGTGTCTTTAAGAACAAACCCTACATTTATGCCAAAGGTGGTATCAAGTGTGGCTCTAAACCAAACTATTCACTTGCCAACTTTTTATCCAAATCCACAGAATAAAGGGGAGAGACTACTGCATGCCTTGGACATACACAGGCAGTTATGCTTCTACTTGGATAAAACTAAAGCTTTCAGAAAAACTGAGCAATTGTTTGTATCATATGCTGCAGGAACACAGGGAAAAGCCATTTCTAAACAGACCATTTCAAAATGGATAGGCCATTGCATACATTTCTGCTATACACATCATGGGAAAACTGCACCTAACAACATTAGGTCTCATTCCACCAGGGCAACAGTCACTTCAACTGCCTACCTCAGAGGAGTACCTACCAAGGACATTTTGGAAGTAGCAACTTGGAGTTCTGTACATACCTTCACCAAGTATTACCATCTGCCTCTTTACTCTAAATCCAGAGCTGGCTTTGCCACTGCAGTTCTGCAGGGCCTTAGAGCCACCCCAATGCCTTATAGAACCAGCCACCCTACCTCTGCTTTGGGATTCTACCCAAGTGTGATGACTGCAGCAGTGTAACACGATGAACATAGTACAGGTGTGTACCTACCATAAATGTAGATGTTTGAGTGTATATACTGCTGCAGTCCAGGTTACCCTCTCTCCTTCCCCTCTTACTTGCTGTTACTTACCCTGGTATTCTACCCTTTGCTGCCTATGGGAAGTATTTGCTGGTAACATAAAGTATTTGATTGCTTTTCTCATGTATGTTTTATTAGCAATTTACATTGCCTACCTTTTTGGGGGCACCTGACATCTGGGGCAAGAAAAACTGAAGAAAATGGCGTCGGTCGCATCTTATATACGCACTGACTTCAGGGAAGAAGTGACAGCAACCGATGCCGGACCAAGACTTTGGAACTCGGGGCGACTGCGGGACTGCCTGACAGCAGGATAACCCAAGTGTGATGACTCCAGCAGTGTACACACTCGAACATCTACATTTATGGTAGGTACAAAACTATACTTTTTAGCACATTGTGTAGGCTTTATTGAATTCAACCTGGTGTGCATGTGTGCACATACACATATGTTATGAGATCATGCATTAGAGTTAGAAAATATTTGCAATTCTAAGTCAAAGACTGATTCTGGTCTGAGACATTTAATACTTGTGAAGAGGAATGGGAGATCAGAATATCTACCTTAAAATTAGATGATGATAAAATTAATAGTGTGTGAGCAGGTTGGACAAAGAAAGCCTAAGTGTGATAATGCATATACTGTTCCTTGAAGAAATGTCAGAAAATTGAAAAGTTATGATTATCATGAAACCAGTCTTTTTGAAGCCGCTAACTGCTGAGAAGTTATGAAGATCTTATGCCTCAGAGGAAAAAGAAAAAAAGCACAATAGAAAGAAATAGCTTCAGGGTGGACACCATCTGAAGAGAAAATGCAGCACAAACAACTTATATGCAAGACTTTTCCCAAGTTACCTCAAGCTTGTACATTTTACCTTCAAAATGTTATGAAGATGGGTACGTTTTGCTTGAGTTTCCTGCCTTTTCTGAAAGATGAAGCTAAAGTAAGTCCCTTTTGAGTTTCTTAAATCTTTTATTGGAAAATAAAGAAAGTGAGACCATTTGAGTTCTTCTTTTGTTGTATATTGAAGAAATAGGCAAGTGAACTTATGTTTGAGTTGTTATTTAAAGACTGGGCATTTACTCTAGAAATATGACTAATTCTGACAGTTTTCAACATGCAAAAATGTGCACATGCGCCCACGCACACACACACACACACACACACACACACACACACACACACACACACACACACACACACACACACGCACACACACACACACACAGATACTTACATATATTTATTAATATGTACTGGGTATTTGCTGGCTAGAGAGAAACATGAACTATCTTATAGTGTAATATTAGGGAACATCTTTTTTGCTGAGTTACAATAGCATAAGTCAAGAAGCTGAGCTCCCCTAAAGTAGCAGATATATCATTTAACACATCAACTAAACCCTTCGTATTCTACCTTTTTTATTTTTCTTAATAATTTCATTTACTGTTTCCAGCAATATTTAATAAGATCTGGTACATACTATTCTTAATTTTTGTTTATAATGTGGCTTTGCACAGACTCTTTGTGTTTTTTTTTTTTTAATGAATGGACAGTCTTGTGTGTTTTTCAAATCATTTCATACATGATTTTTGAATCTATAATTAGGTCATGTAAGCATTCAGCGTTATATTAGTACCACTATGGTGTAGATTTTAGTTTACAGGTTGATTATGTGTTTAAGTTAATTTAATCATAATTTTGTTGTTTAGACTTGGGCCCATTTTGCCGGTAATGCTATTTCTAAATGCATGGTTGCTGCCTATTCTATTTTATTTTATTTTTATCATATTTAACTACCTTTTTCTTGAAATTTTATTAGATTTAGATTCTAGGGGTTTGCTTTATTTTGCATTAGTTGTAATTTGAGATGGGGTAGAGTGCTTATTTTTAGTGTATCGGGGTGATGTCATTTCCTTCATACTTACTTTAGCTTTACTGGGGTAAATAAAAGGTTCAAGACTACTGTATCTGATTGGCTGGGAGGTTGACAGTGATAAACTGCATAACATATAAGTAAATTAACTGATGACACATGTACATAAACTATGTATGTGCATGTGTGTGTGTGTGTGTGTGTGTGTGTGTGTGTGTGTGTGTGTGTGTGTGTGTGTGTGTGTGTATGTACTGGCTGAAATCTTTCAACACCAATATATACAAAGTATTCCTCTTGTAACTCATCTGCCTGTCACTCTCTAGCCCAAAACAGACCTAACATTACCTGTCACCTTTACTGAGATAGCTGCCCTCTTTACTGAGATATGCAAATAACGTACATATTATGAAAAGCACCACAAACATCTTCGGTAACATACATACATATTTATTCTTCACTTAGCACACCCATCGTGTCTCATACATAGATCAACTTTCATCTTTTGAGTGATTAGGACAGGGTGTGTAAGCAAAATAATTTGACTTTACTCTTGCAGCAAATTTGTTTCAAGCCAGTGTCCCCTTTTGTGGCAAGTCATAAATATGAGGGAAGTGTAGAGGTAGAAACTAAAATAGGTAATTAAGGAGGAAGGTTTGCCAAGAGCTTGCTAATTGCTAACATGCTCGTGATGTTATTAAATTAACATCAAGAGATGGTTATTTTTGCAGCTTTACTGTTTTGAGATGTACCCTAAGTGGTTCATCACTGCTATTTTGTTCAAAGAACTTCAGTAAGATTTGAAAATACCATGAGTATGTTCTATGACTTTCGTTGCTATACCCCATTGTACACAGAATGAATCAGTAAGGCAATTAAAAAATAAAAACAATGCCTTTAGACTTGCACTGACCCCCCCCCCTTCCCCCAAAGTACAGGTGAAGTGGACTGCTTTTGGAAACAGAAAAACTAGAGCACATCTGTACTGTATAACAACAACTAATATTTCCCTGTTTGTTACTCAGTATGACACACTGTCATGAAAGCTATCATTCCAATGGGTGGGGTTGTTTGGCATGGAAGATTCATCTCAGGTATTGTGCAGAGATCAAGAGACCTCTCTCATAAGATACTAGACAGGGATGTGAAAGGTGCATGATCTTTAATACAAGTTTTTTATGGAAAGGCTATCAGAGCAAACAACTAATCATAAGGAAAATGAGATAGTGGGGTATGACAGGAAATGTAAGTACTTCAAGGGAATCTACAGAGGCCAGGTAGGTACTCGCTAAGAAATATTCTGAAAATGTTGTAAAGAAAATTAAGGGGAAATAAGAGGAAGTCATTTTTCAGATAATTGGTGGTGGTTTTCTGCTGGATTCTTCCTGAAGATTTGATAGAATTGAAAACTATAAAATTCAAGACTGCATAGAAAATAATTAACATAGTTTTAAAGTGTGCAAAAGAAAAGGAGAAGCTCTTGGTCTGGCAGGGCTGCACTTATTTAGAGAGAAGGGAAGTTGGAATGTTGGGGAGATACATATTCATCATCCTCCACAAATGTCTGAGTGTCGTTTTTTTTTCCTATAAGTCTTGTGCTGATCTACCATTGAGCTTTAGTAAATAAAATTACTTCTATGTTTGGGGATGATCACTGGCCAGAAGTCAAATTGCTTTTCACTTCCTGGTGAAAACAAAAGAAGCCATCAACTAGAAACATGATAAAGGTATTCCCAACATAGCAAGCTACAGATCCTTTAAAAGTCAAAATCTTAAAATAAAACCTGACTTTGTGGTTTTACACTCAGCAGTGAAAAGTAGCACTCAGGTAGCTCCACTCAGTTGCAACATTTTGATCATATCACTTCACTGTGAAACTTTACATTTCTGGCATTGAATACCTTATACTGTGAAAGTTATAAGAAGCCCTAGGGTCCATCAACATTTGTGGAATTCTGGTTTTATATTACAAAGGACTAGAGTACAGCAGTAGTCACTAGAAGAAATGCTTTTGTTCCCATTTATAGAAGTTTTAAGGACCTTTGGATACAATGTCAACTATTCATCCCTCTCCTTTAACATTGTAGCATCAAAGATTTATGATGCTTTTTGACTTACAGTCAAAGTTAGTATAGTAGAAGAACTGATGGCCAGTTTAATAAATGCTTAAGTACTCCATTGTTTCCTTTCCTTTCCAAAATCTCTTTATTTCAATTTTCTGTTTTGAAATAATAACAACAATACGGTAACACAAAAACACAAATAAACAATACAAATACCTATCTAAAGAAAACAGACAACAATCTCGTTCCGAGAAAATTATAGATATATATACACAAGAAGTCACTACATCGTCAAGTAAAGTATGAGAATTCTTATGTTCATTTGGTCTCATAAGGGATAGTTAAAATAGGGATAGTCTATATAGAAAGTAAAAAATAGAAATTTAACCATTTATTTGTATGTTTAGGGAAAATATCTAGTTACACATATACTAAGAAAAGGGAGAAGATGCAAGAAAGACTGGTTATACTACATTCATTTCTTATTTAAAGGTTAACTTTTCATGACAATTTGTAGGCAAATTTTATTTGTCAAGAATTATATCTAGCAAGTAACCCCAATATTTTTGGTAATAGCGTTTGTTTTTTTGTTTTTGAATAAATTAATTTGTGAGATGAGATATATTTGATAGCATGATTGCTAAAATTTTCCCATGTAACTGGTGACATGACATTCCATTTCTTTGTAATAAAGAATTTAATAAGGGCACACAACATAATAAAGACATGTTTTAATATTTTTGGGAGTTGATTGATAATAATGCACAATAAAGCTGTCTCCCAAGTAAAGGTTGATCTTTCATATCCCATCTTCTCTAATCTTACTCTCAAGGAACACCATAAGTTGTGTATCTTAGTACAGTTCCACATGACATGTAAAATATCAACTGTTTGATCTGGACAATGGGGACATATAGGCGAAAAGTTAGGATTTAATTTATTTAATTTAGATAAGGCATAATATAGACTGTTATTTACCATAATTTGTGTATATAACAGCTTCTTGAAAGGAATGAATTTGATTGTATTTTTAATGGCTAGTTTCTTATTTTCTTCAGTCAGTGATTGATTTTCTGTTTGCTGATAGTTTGAAAATAATAAAGAATTCTGATGTTTTGCACTCATTACAATTTTATAAGTCCTAGAAATAGTTTTCCCTTTAATCACAAGATTTTCAAGTAATAATTTAACTAAATCTATGTTCTGTAAGTTAGTGTGTATTTGTGAGAATTTAGCATTTATAAGATGAAGAGGTTGGTTAAGGATAATACTATATTTCATAGGAAGTTTGAGTTCGGTCTCATTTGCCCTGTGTTAGAGTCTTTCCATTGGTATATATCCCATATTGTGTAGTCTTTTATCAGGGGTTAGTTTGTTAGATTTGCTGGTTTATTATTTATTAATAAATTAGGATTTGGTGTAATGGTTGTATAAGGGCAAAAGTGTCAGCTAATTGCAATGATTTAAATAGTTTCTGTGTTGTAAGAATCATGTTTTTAATTAGTGGGTGTAAATTCTTCGTGTATATGCTAGCCTGGTTTAAATTCAAGAATGGTAAGGATTTGATATTACAGCCAAGGGATTTCAACTGTTCATACCAGGTTTTAGTCCAGTGGGGTGTCCAAGTATTTATATATGAGTCATAGTTTATTATTTGTATTAGTCTGTATACAGTAATTATACTATAGTAAAGCTTAAAATCAGGTAACCCCAATCCCCCTTTATCTTTGGTGAGTACAAGTTTTGCATATTTAATTCTGGTAGATTTGGGATACCATAAGAATCTTGATATAGCTTTTTCCATTGCAAGGAAGAAGTTTTGGGGAATATTTGAAAAGGTAGCATTTTATTGAAAGAATATTCTTGGTAGAAAATTCATCTTGACAACACTAGCTTTTGACAGTAGAGACATATTAATGTTCTTCCATCTATCCATAGTCCATGTAGTTAGTAGGTTATTGTTTATAATATCTTTGAAGTCTGAAGTAAATACTATTCCTAAATATTTTATCTGGTAGTTTATTTTGATCTCACTCATAGGAAAGTACAATTCTTTATGCCCTATAGGATTGAGGGGAAATATGTGTGACTTGTTTAAATTTAAATTATAATTTGAAACTACCGAGAACTCATCAATAACTTTAAGTATTTTTGGGAGGTCAGTAGTGGGGAGTTGGAAGTATATATTTAAGTCATCAGCAAAGGCCGAGTATATAAGATTTGTATTGTGGATTCTGGGAATAAGATGAAAGGTTTTTTGTGAAAGAAACAGAAGGAGGGGTTCTAGATAAAGATTAAATAGGTATGGTGAAAGATGACATCCTTGTCTTGTACCATTGGATAAGAGTATAGGGTTAGTTATAAGTGTATTTACCTGTATAGTGGTAGAAGCTTTCTGATACAGAACCTGGATCATTTTAATGAATTCTTGAGGAAAACCATATAAAGGCAGTATATTAAAGAGACAGTGTAAGTTTAGTCTATCAAAAGCTTTAGTTGCATCTACTGTAAGGGCATATCTGAGGCATTTATCCCTATTAAGTAGTCTTACAAAGGTATCTAAAAGAAGGGTGTTGTCACTTGTTTGCCTGTTTGTCACAAAACCCATTTGTTGTTGGGAAATAATAAAGGGGAGTATATTCTTAGGTCTATTTGCTATAACATGGGCTAATATCTTAAGATCAGTATTTATGAGGGTTATTGGTCTATAATTTGCTGGATCTGTTGGGCCAGAATGCGGTTTAGGAATCAACACTGTCTTGGAGTTATTTAAGCATTTCTCTGTTATACCATATTGTATTATATAGTTGAAAACTTTTAATAACATTTTGGAGATAGGTTCCATGAATAGCTTATAAAAATCAGATGTGTATCCATCAGGCCCAGGGAATTTACCTAATTTTAGTTTGTTTATTGCAGCTTTTATCTCTTAAATGTAACTGTGATTTTAAGAGTTTCCTTTGATCTTCTGTAATTTGTGGAAAGTTTATATTATGTATAAAATCCTCAAATCTGTCTGTAGATGATGATAAGGGTATATTGTATAATTTCTTATAAATATCTTCAAAAGCATCCACTATATCTTGATCTTTATATTTCACCTGTCCTTCATATTTTATTTCTTTGATCCTAGGAGGTCCACTTTTTATGTTAATTAGTCTAGCTAGGAATTTTGATGGTGTTTGAGCCCATTCTGAATATTGATATATTGACCTTAATTCTAAGAAGGAGATATTTTCTAAATAGTGTTTGTGTAATTGTTTTTGCCATTCAATTTTTTCCTCAAGTTCTTTAGAATATTTTTCCTGAAGTTCTAGTTCAGCAGTGTTTATTTGACACTCTAGTTCATTTTTAAGATGGTTATACTTTTTTTGAGCCATGCAGACTTTTGAATAATAATATGCCTGATGACTGCCTTGGTAGCCATCCATTGTATGTCATATGGAATTTGATCAGATATAAAATCATTTTGAAGTTGGGCTAGCACATTCTGAATTTCTTGTGTAGTTTCTTGGTTTTGTATAATTTTAGGATTTAATGTCCAGGTATTGAAATAGGAAATATTTTGTTTATGAGCTTGAAAGTTTATTAAAAGTCTAATTTTGGAATGATCTGAAAGAGTTCTAGGTGATACAGCATAATTTAATTTGTTAGAAAGGAAAGCAAGGGAAATTAGAAAAGCATCTATCCTGGACCAAGTTTTATGAGTGGTTGAAAATAAATCTTGATATTGTTTTATCATATTGAAATTTAACATAAGGGTCAACTAGTTCAAATGTATTTTGTAATTCTTCAAGTGCTGTAGTGGTAGATTGTGACCAGGAGTGGCTCTAGGTCAACTGGTGCCCTAGGCAAAAGGGCTCCATGGTGCCCCCCCCACCACATTACCCGGTGCCCCCATCCTGGTCTACCTACACCAAATAAATACTGGAAAAGCACCCCTGCTAGACTGGCACCCTAGACGGCTGCCTAGTTGGCCTATGCCTAAGGCCGGCTATGTTTGTGACTGTCTGTTTTTATTATACAATCTATCCTTATCTAGATTTAGTAAAGCATTCCAGTCCCCACCTACTATAAACAGATGATTTGGGTATTTGGCTAATATAGTAAAGATTTCATAAATGAAGAGCTGTTGATTTGAGCAGGGGCTATATATATATATATATATATATATATATATATATATATATATATATATATATATATTAAGAAAGAGTAATGGTTTGTTTAAAGTATGATATTCAGTAGTAAATAATACCCATCTTCCCTTTGAGTCAACTTCAATAGGAAGTAATCTCTCCTTGGAAGGATTTATTTACTATAATGGCCACTCCCCTAGACAAAGAACTTTAATTTGCAGCAGCTATTGTTTTAACCCATTTTCTTTTCCTTTCTCTAACCCAAAGTTGGTCATCTAAGTGAGTTTCATGCAAGAAAGTTATATCAACCTTAGTTTGGTATGTGAGGTGCATGATTAAATTTCTTTTCTTTTTATCTGCCATCCCTTTAACATTCCAAGAGTCTATGGTTATCATTTTTTTATTAATATTGTTGACGTTCCTCATTAGTTGATACACAAAAATACAGTTATAAACTTTTTCTGTTAGTGTATTTATCTTAAGAATAAATGTTGTAACTTCTATACTCCTAAACTCTAAATAGGTGCCTAACCACCCATCCCTCTGTATTTGTAAATGTGCATGAGTTAAGAAACTAAAAGAAACTATTATTTTTAACAACAAGGAGTGGATATATATAAGAGGGATGTCAATAATACCCATACTGTTCCAAATGCGAACAGTCATCAGCTAACAGACTGTGCCCATCCCGCTCCTTTTATTATTTATATACTGCATATTCATTTTCAGACTTCTTAAAATATTGGATTAATTGTACCCTTAGATATTATATAGAGAGAAAAGGAAAAGTAGCTTTTATAAAAAGTATAGTAGTAACAGCAACATATTATAATTCTTAACATTTCAAGAGTTATTAAAGAGTTAACAAAACAATATTTTCAAAAACCAAGTACAATATATGTATATTTAAAGAAGACATCATTTTAAAAATTCAACCACATTTGCATTATTCTTGCTAACAGCAACTAACTGTGGTTCTTTAAAATGTATTGGAAACCATACAAGCAATCATTGTGAACTCATGTTATTAATTAACCAGTGCCATCTACTGGACAAACAGGGAAAAAAAAAAGAAAAATGTTTTTGTACCTTGCTCATAGACACCTTTAAAGGTAACTCAGTGGTTATGCCAGTAGAATAATGATTATACATTTTAAATATTTAAAGAAGGCAGCACTTTAAAATTCAACATTTGCCTTATTTTTACTAACAGCAACTAACTGTGGTTCTTTAAAATGTATTGGAACTTCATTTAACATTGCACTGGCAAAAGCCATATAGATCCATCATTGTGTACTCATATATTAATAATTAACCAGTGCCATCTACTTGAACATAGAGAAAAAAAAAAAAAAAAGAAAAATGTTTTTATACCTTGCTAATAGACACATTTAAAAGTAACTCAATGGTTATGTCAGCAGAATAATTATTATGCATTTTAAACATTTAAAGAAGGCAGCACTTTAAAATTCAACATTTGCCTTATTCTTGCTAACAGCAACTAACTGTGCTTCTTTAAATGTATTGGAATCTTCATTTAACAGTGCACTGGCAAAAGCCATATAAACACATCATTGTGAACTCATATATTAATAATTAACCAGTGCCATCAACTGAACAAACAGAGAGGAAGAAAAAAAAAGGAGAAATGTTTTTGTACCTTGCTCATAGACATACATAAAAGCAACTCAATGATTATGCCAGTAGAATAATGAGTATACATTTTAACTGAAACTACATATGTCTAATATTTACACTACTTAAACTGTTATATCAAAGGGTATATCCCATTTTTAAATGTAATTTAACACTTCTTTTTTGCAAGCTGTAAATGCACTTTAAAGTCATTTCTCTATGCAGACAGTGTTAGGTAGCTTTGTAACCTTTAAATGTAAAGGCAGTTACTAAAAGACAGTACCTTAAGTACTACAGTGTAGCAAAGCAGTTTTCTTTACAGGCAAGTAAGCAGAATTATTTAGAACACATTCCACATCCATTTGTTTAAAATTTCCCATAAGAGTGGTATATTCTTCTGTCCTGTAGTTCTTTGGTGCTGTAGCACTAGTTTAGCCTTCCAAATGTTGTTTTTGGACCAAAAGATATGAAAAGAGTTGTCTCAGGCAGGATTTACTTTGAAGAGACGCAGAAAGGTGGATTTTGCCTGGTCAGGTGTTTCCAAGGATATTTTTTCTTCTTTGTAATAAAATGTTAAAGTTGCAGGATATCTCATTTGGAAACAAATCTTATTTTCAACGAGGCAATTGCAGTATTTGTTGAGTTTCTGTCGATTTTGTTTAATTTGTAAAGGAAGATCTTGAGTAATCATAATTTTATGCACTCTCCATATAACATTCTTTTTAATCTTATAAGCTGACAGTATCTGTTGAACATGTGCTGAATTAAGCAGTCTGATATAGATTTGTCTAGGAAGATCACTTGTTTGTGTATGCTTTATAGCTCTGTGAGCTCTTTCGATCACTATCTCATCCAGGAGATTTTTATTAGCCAGAAGAGAGCTTAGTATTTCTTTTATTATTAGAATAAGTTGTGGATTATCAAAGCTCTCTGGAATACCTCTTATGATAAAATTATTTCTCCAGTTTCTAGCTTCCAAGTCTAACATTTTTTGCTGTAATTCTTTAATTATGGTGTTATAGGTTTGGGCTTTTTGTTGCAGTTCATTTATTTTTAGCTCATTGTCCATAATTTTAACTTCATTTTGTTCAAGCCTAAGCACAATTTGGTACAGAGTACAGCCAAATGTAGTTAGCTTATGAGAGAAACCCTGCACTTCTGTTTGTAAAGTTTGTAAAGCAGTTTTCAGATTCTCCAATGTTAAAGGTTGTTCCTGTTTTAATCTTTGAGACATTTTATCAGCTTCTTGTTGTTGCTTGTTAATTTTTTGCCTTTTAGAAGTGTTTTCTTTCTCAGGAGTAGTAATTGCAGACAGTTTGGTTTTTGTGATTACAGTTTCCATCCGATCTGGCTGATTCTCCATTAATCATGTATAGTTAGATTCCTCGTAGTAGTGCAGAATTTTAAATAAGTCTTGTTATGAAAGTTGTTTTTCTTGTTACTTTCCTCTTATTAGGCCTGTTAGTCTTGAAGAATCCACACCATGCGGTTCAGGGCTCTGTTTCCAATAAGTAATTATTTTTCCTTCAGAATGAGAGAATCTTTGAAAAATAAAGATGAAACAAGTAAGTACTCATATTTCTGCTTTAATCCATTGATGTTTTTATATACTTTTCCTAAGCGATGCGCTGGTTTGAAGTCAGATTATAGTATAGGAATGCAGGAGCTGCACTGCCAGTGTGCTTACAGGCTGTCCACCATTTTGTAATTCCATTGTTTCCTTTCCTCGCCAACCTACAGTACCAACACAGAATGAGCTGGGTGTATCAGAGAAGGAGGAAGGAATGCCAGCTAACACTAATACAAAATGTTTGTATTCCTACTGGTCAGAGGCAAACACAAGTATGTAGTGGCAAACAACAGTCTTGGGTAGAAACCAGTTATGGACCTGATGGTAGTCCATGCAGGAGACACACTACACACACACCAAAGAACACTTTCATACATAGCATTTCACTTACCTTTAGGTTGATGGGATGTAGGAGGAAATCAAAACCTGGAGAATATGGAAAAACAAATGGAGAGCTTACAAATTCTTGTCAAAAAGCACCCTGGTCACTGAAAAACCAAGTGATATGAGGCAACAATTACTTAGCTGCTATACCAGTGCGAATATGTCCAGTAAAAATACATGCATTGGACTGTTTTACATTTTATTTATCAAATACTTTCTTGTTTTAATAGACTAGTTATTCTTCTGCAAGAAAAATTTATTTAACCCTAACATTAAGGCAAGGGTTACCTTTTTAGATATCTATGCTAGCATATTTCTTCTTTTTGTATGAAAAAAACATAGTCAACCAATGCAAAGTATTTGTTTATAGTTTATTAAAAAAAAAACAAACAAAAAAAAATGCATGTTTGAAAAGTTTTAGAAAAACTGTTGTTTTATATAAACTTTGCCATTTAGTGCCGTGAAAGTACTTGGCATTTGTATAAATTTTGACTGCATATAAGTACAATGTTCAAATAAGAAAATGTACATTTAGATTATATAGGAATTCCTCATTTTCTTTCTCAAACTGCTCTAAAATGATGCCCTGTCTCTATTTAACTGAATGTGTGTGGACGTGTCCATTAATGAGTTTGTTTAAATATGCATGTATTAAGTTAATTAGGTGTCCCCTAATTGTCCCTGATTTTAAGGTCCTTTGTCCCTGATTCTCTCATTTGGAGGTTGAGCGGTATAGTAGGGGCTATGATTGTATGCTTTGGATTATTTGCTCGCTTAAGTATAATTCTAGTGGTTTAATTTATTAAGAAAGGATTTGAATGGAAATACTAAAACCTCCAGCATATATATCCTTGGAAAAGTGTTTATGTACTCAGTTAAAGAGTTGTTTCCTTAGAACTCTGACTTCAGCTGAAGGGTAAATTTACATCTATCACAGATGTTAAAAAGGCATTAAAAGTCAGAGACTTCTCAGTGAGCATTATGAAATTCTTACACACTGTGTCTGGTAACCATCACTTATGAGGTATTTATAGATAAGCCTCTGTAGAATGTGTAAACTGTTATATATTACTAGTTACAGCACTGTAGCCAAGATCTACTCATTAAAGGTCTTTGCTGAATATCCTAGCACTCCATATATTATCTTAGTAGGTCTTGCACTGGCCTCCAGTGGTCGATGTTAGGATATAAATAACACAATCAGATGCTTGTTAAGGCTACAGGATTTCTGAGTCTCATTGATGGGAAAGAGAAAGCTTGATGGAGGCTGTCCAGTACTTCAAATTCATGATCTTAGGGCCACAGAAGGAAGTTTAAAAAATCTTGCATTAATGCTGTACAAATGAAATATACACATTTTTAAGTTCTCATAATCTACCATCTTACAAACTAGATATCCTGTGCTAAAATGTCATAATACAGGAAACCATTAGCTCAGGTCAGAAGGTGTAGTATGTTGTTACATGTAACTTTAAGTTTCATTATTTCTTTGCACTGCTGGAATAAACTACTAGATAGTGCATGTCCTGTAGTGATATATGCTGAAATGTATAACTTAATACATAGTTGTTTCAGGAACCTCTGCAGTCAATGTTAATCTTGTACTTTGAGTTTGGATAAACAAATTAAAGTTTTTGAACATTTAAGGTGTTTGATGTTCTGTCCAAGATAAAACACCTAGTAAATCCAATGTATTTTTAATACAGTCATTCCAAAAATGTGGCTTACTAGCTTTGTTAGCATAGAAAGATTGGCAAGATAAAGCCCTAACTATTGCCTAGGTGAGCTGAGTTCATTTAGAAACGCTGGCACCTTTTGGAGTCAGCACATGGAAGGAATGATGAGAGTTTGCTGTCCTGTCTTTGCAAGGGGGTGTCTGTGTATACTTACATTTTCCACTGTTGATTTCGTAGGATACGATACAGAATATCCAGAGGTATTGTCCATAAGGGGAGGGGTAGGGCAATGATAAGCATTACTAGTACCACAGTTAGCCACACCCTCTTGAAGTTATAATTTTGTGCAGGGGGAATGTAGGGATACAATAAGCAGTCAAACATCTTTGGTGAGTAGCTCTTGCCAACTTTCACATTTGTTGTCCATCATCTCAACCACAAAGTTGGGGAGGAGGTTGTTGAACCCAGCTCAGAAAGGTTAATAGCCAGGGAATTGTTATGGCTAGGCTTGCATAGGCCCTAGGGCTGATAGCCTAGTACCAACCTATGAACCTATGCCACATCCTGGGCTGTGTACTACATGAACTACAATATGAACTGGCACCTAACCTAAGTGTCATGTTTAATCATAACCTCACCTCAGGTTTAATGCCCACTGAGTGCCGCAGAGCTACAGTTATCCCACTCCACAAGGGGAGATCCATTGGATTCCAGACACTACCATCCTATCAGTCTGACGAGCCTTATCTGCAAGGCCATGGAGCATATTATCATGGAACTTATAAACAAAGACATTGGAAACCTTCAAACACTGGACCCCCATCCAGTTTGGGTTCGTGAAGGGCTGATCTTGTCTCTTGAACCTGACTGACTTCTTCGAATCAGTCTCCAGAGCCATGGACAAGGGTAAGGTGGTTCACACAGCCTATCTAGACCTTGCCAAGGCCTTTGACACCATCTCCCACTCTGGATTCATAGATAAACTTACTAAGCTGGGCATTAATCCCTACATCACCCAATGGGTTGCTAACTGGCTTATTGATAGAACCCACACTGTAAAAGTAGCCAACTCCAAATCCAGCTCCAGACAAGTGACAAATGGAGTACCTCAGGGTTCAGTCCTGGGATCGCTCTTGTTTGGCATCTAGTTCTCTGAAGTACAGGCCAACACTAAGGGACTCTGGCTAACAATGTTCGCAAATGACTGCAAATTGGGAGCCATTATTGAATCCCCAAATGATGTGGATAGTCTACAAAAGGACCTTACAGAAACAGATGCTTGGTGCCAGAGCCATGGGCTCAAGCTCAGTACCAAGAAATGTATACTTATCCCCTTTGGGAAAAAACATGTATCCATGAATTACCATATAGGTGGCAGTACACTAAACACTGAAAGTGTGATGAGACTTAGGGACACAGGTGAACAGTGGTCTCACCTTCGATAACCACATCACCACAACAGTCAGGAAATCCTTCTTTGTGGCACACCTCATCACTAAGGGCTTTTCATCCAGAAAAAAGAAGGTCATTGTCCCACTGTACTCATCCCTCATTAGATCCATTATAGAATACAATGCCCCATTTGGTATGTATCTCTCAAGACATCTGCAACAACTGGAAAGGCTGCAGAAGTACCTCACTAAAAGAGTCACAGGCCTAAAGCAGATGCCCTATGCTGACCGCTTTAAAAAACTCGAGCTATACTCTGTCACATATCGTCTACTCAGAGGTGATCTTTGCTTAACATACAAAGCCATGTCAAACCCAGAGCGTTTGGACATGCTACACTTAAAGAAATCCCAATCCCTCAGAGCCACACACTCCAGGGATCTAAACCTTCTCATCACAATAACAAAAAAAACATGCTGGAGGGATAGGTTCCTGACCCAGAGACTCCGGAATAGATTGCCCATACATGTCAAGCAGAGTGCCTCTTTGGCCCTCTTCAAAAGGAACCTTGACGACTGGCTGGTAGAAAGGAAATTCACCCCAGGGATCACGTCAGTCACCCTGCTAGACAGGGGTCCGGGGAAGTAAATAGTGTGGGAAGAAATAGCCAGGGAATTGTTATGGCTAGACTTGTATAGGCCCTAGGGCTGATAACCTAGTACCAACCTATGAACCTATGACCCTATGAAACTATGAACCTAATTATCTAGGTGAAGCCACATAAGTATGCTCTGCCACACTGAGGACAAAGGGTCTCATAGAAATCAGGCTGCCAATGCGGAAGATGGTAAAGTCCAAAATGGAGTATGCCATGATGAAAAAAAAAGGGATTTTGTTTGTCATACATCTGATGACAATGTTTGGTTTATTGTTTAATTATCATATAAAAAAACACTGGAAATTTAAACATTATGGTTTAATTGATCATTAACATATTCTTCAGAAATGATCTGATATATAAAAATAAGCATACTCAGTAGAGGTAGAAAGGGAAAAAATTAATATGTAAAAATACATGGCATATAGAAGGGGGTAGTAATGCAAAGGGGTGACTGAGGAAAGAGTTCACACAAAAGAGAATTAAAGAAAATAGGGGAGGACATCAATGGGGAAAAATAAACTATGGAGATATTTCATTTTTTTTTTTAATGTTCTAATTTTATAAAACACTGATTGTTCAATCCCTGTTGACTGAGTGGGTTTTGAAGACAATGGTATATAACGTCACACATATGACAATATCAGAACTATTTATGTTAGTTTGGGATGTGGCCTTCTGCATGGGGGTGTGGAGGTTTTGCCCATGTAAAACTGTTTTATGGAAACTCAGTGAGCAAGGCACAGTATAACAGTGATACGACAGTTTCTGAATTATCAAACTGACAAACTAAAAACTTTTAAAACAAAAAAGCGAGTAATAAAGATGGAGCGGTAAAAACAACCAAATACTGTTTAATGAGCGCTTTCGGAAAAGGCAATACTTCTCCTTCATCCAAGGAATGTGTATAATTTAGGTTACACATGCTTTTGAAGTGAAGAAAGGCCCAGTGTATTTCCAGAAGTAGACTGACTCCTAAAGCACAAACAGTAGTATGCTCCAAAAGTGAAGAGCTTGAAAGTCAAAGCAATGAATCCTAGTGGATTTGAATCACATCCTCAGAACCACCACCAGCCTCTGGATGTCAAAATGGAGTGACAGACAAGACAATATGGCACCAAATGCTTGCATATTGAGGACCCATGACATGTACATCTAGATACATAATGACTAGAACACTGTATAGTGTATGAAACGGGTTCAGGCACCTAGCCAGCATGGCATTTCCCTGTGGTACATTTGCTTGGGGACACATGGTTGAAATGACATTCAGCTGCAGAGAAATATGGCATTTTGTGAATTCCCTGGGGGAAAAGAGTGGCACATGCTACCTTGCCCACAGCTTTAATAGTGCAAGGGGCAGAAGAACTAATGAGTGTTGTGCTCAGTGTACAGCACATGCTTAAGTAACTGCAACATGTAGAAGTGTGCTTCAGCATGGAAAATATCCTGCATGCTACTGTAGTCACATTTAGGCTCCAGTATACATTTTAGGTGATGCTCTCTAGATAGTGTGAAAGGGGTAGTGCACTGCATTTTTACTGCCACTGACATGCCCACTTGTCAGGCTGCTGCTGATGCCTGCCATACTGCCTGCTGTCTCATGCTGCCTTGCTGGCCATGGACATTATTTTTCCCCTGTGCATTTGGTTATTGAAGTTGTGGGCATGGCACTGCATTCCTCTGTTTGGCAACAGGGAATTCACAACAGCCTTATGTCTTTGCAGCCGAATTTCATTTCAGCCATGTGTCCCCAGTCAAATGTATCACAAGGAAATGTCCTGCTGGCTAGGTGCCTGAACCCGTATGAAACAATATACTTAGTTAGTTCAGCCTCCAATGAACTGATATAATGTTATAGTAAAATGGGGTATGAATCAGTAACTTAGCAATGGTGATTCCATCTATACCTTCACTTGACCATACCAATGTGAAACAAAGCAGGCATGTTGACAATGAGTTCTACTGCTCTCATTTGTTGTGATAAGGGGAAAAGTATCATGCAGAGTGCAGCGGCTCATGTTTACTGAGAATTTCAATGTACAGGTGTCATATTTCTTGCACTTTGTTGAAGACAATACCGGTAATTTAATTTTTCATTTCTGGCTATACTTCTTACCCAATGTACTAACGTAAACATATTTCTCTTTGTTTAGCATGTGTTAGGTTCAGATGGCTGTGCCTAGAGAAGACTTCCAAAAAATTGTCCACATTATTCAAATGTGATTGTATCTTTCTTTTACCGATATACTTTTTTTTATATCAGAACAGGAAGCTTTCTGATCATCCAAATATTTTAATTTTGCATGGCACAGCATGACAGATTTGAACTGATTCTGTTAAATGTTCATATTTTACTCTTTAAAGTAGTCTAGTCACATTTTGTATCTTTAGTAACTAACACATCTTGACCTAGTCAGTCTGTGTGCTTTTTTTCAAATTGCATGGCTTTTTCTGGCAAAATAGTTGAAGGATCAAAATAATGTCATAAAGAATGCAAAACTGCCTGCAATGCAAAACAAATTCAAGAAACGATTTAGTAATGCACTAAACTTGCAATGCATACATTATTTAAATCTCTGCATATTAATATTCACAGAATATTTTAAACCTCTACTGAGATTTCCACTGTAAAAATATTTAAGTGGAAGCTCTTGAAAAATATAATGGGTTCAGTAAATGCAGCTTTGTACTTATCAGCTTCATGCCAGTGGAAAACTTTTGATTTTTACGCATAGTTCTTCATGTTGATTGTTTCACTGTCTTGATGCTTACATGGCTTTCCCTGACAGGCTCATTTTTATGTCTGATCTCTTTCATTCCTTCCTTTGCTGAAATGTGAGTAATGAGCACAGCAGGCTAAAAATTCAATCATGCTGTTATAATACATTTTTGAAGAGACAGTATATCTTGTCAATGACTTTCTGCTCTCACAGACGTACTGTATTTATGGCTTGTTACCCTCTTTAATAATGATGCTTCTTCAATGTTTGCTAGACCTGGGGCACAGCTCATAATTACTGCCTCACATTTTCCCCTTCTACTGGCTGTAAAGGGAAAAATGCACAGTCATTTAGACAGAATATAGCTGATGTTTCTGGATCACTGCAAAGGTTAGCTGGATTAATGATGAAGTCTAGACATACTAATGGATGAATGAAATAGTGCAGATCAGTGAACAGGTCCTGTTTCATCTGAAAAATGCACAGAATATGTATGCACCAGTAGACATATGAATTGTGGAGTCATAAATTGTATTACTAATTTCTGGCTAGCTTTTAAGATTTTTACCTTTCAAATGATTTCAGTTCATTACCAATTGAAGTTATAGATAGAAAATTATCGTATATAACATCTAGAAATGAAATGGCTGTAGAGCCTAATAAATCATTTTACTTCCTTAATTAAATTAGAACTGCATAATTTCAGCACAGACTGTGGTCAGTAAAATGTTATTTGTTTAAGTCATATTCAGTATACAATATAAGGGTATTAGCCACACCTTATGAAAATAGCTGGAATTTCCTTAAATGTAATTATATAATATTATTGTCAGCCTTAATCATTTCTATTCACTGAAAAGTGAATAACATAATTTGACTTAGTTTGTTCTTGCTACATAGCATTCTATTAAGCAGACATCAAAATATTTCCACTAGGCTTTAGAAAAGCTGAGGTAACATATTTAGTCTGGAGATACCTGATTTTAAATTTAGACTCATAGAAAATATATAAGTTTAATATCTTATAATCTGAAAGTCATTTAAAATCACATATAAGAGAACTTTCAGTTTTATGCACAAGTAAACTATGTGCAGATAACAAAAACAGGATGGAAGCAAGCAATTATGGAAACCTCCAAACTCAGATATTAGCATCATTAATTGCTGTGATAATCTGACAAATTGATATTAAACAAAAGAGTAACAGGTTTTAGAAGCATAATACATTGATTGCCTTTTGTTTCATGGCTAACCAAGAAAAAAATGTCCTAAGCAATACAAAATTAATTAATGTGTATAACTTTCATTAGAGGTGTGCAGCAAATTATCTACAGTGAATAATGTCCCCATAATTTTGGCGAGTTAACATCATGCCAAAAAGTGTAAGAAATTAAGCACTATAAAATAGAAAAATCATTTATCAATGTAAAATATTAATTTAAGCCTCTCACTCAAGGCAGTTATCTGCAATTGACTGAAGAATGGCCTTCTTTTAGAAAATTATGTCCAGTCAAATTCAAATGTGTGCATCAGAGAATTTGTACTTGACCCAGGTCCCTTACCTTCCCTCCAAAGAAATAAATATGTGCAATCCTTACTGGCAACCAGCTTTATTAACAACGAAAAAAATAACAAACAAACAAAAATCAGAATAAATACATAAGGATATAGAAATGCAAAGACATTGTAAAAACTTAATTATAAATTTAAAGCATATAAACTAAGTTCTATCAATTTTCATTGCACACATTGTGTAATAAACAGGTTAAAGGTTTAAAGTAAGAAAACAAGATTATTAGAAACCATAGCTCACACTGGGTTACAAAAGTCCAGAGCAGCAATGGGGACTGATCATTCTGACTCCTAGGTTCATAGGTTCATGGGTAGGTACTAGACTATCGGCCCAAGGGCCTACTTAAGCCTAGCTGACAAGGTTCCCTGGCTTATGCCACCCAAGAAAGTTATTTTTCTGTGCCACTGTCAGGCAGAGACACAGAAGTGATCCCCGGGGTATATTTCCTATTTCCCATCCACTCATCAAGATTTTTCTTGAAGAGTGCTAATGAAGAACTTTGCTTGACATAGATGGGTAGCCTTTTCCAGAGTATGGGAAGTCTCTGGGACTGGAATCTATCCCTCTAGCATGTCCTGTTTATTGTGGTGACAAGGTTTAGGTCCCTAGAGCATGTAGCTCTGAGGGATTGGGATTTCTTTAGTTGTAGCATGTCCATCAGCTCTGGGTTTGACATAGCTTTATATGTTAGGCAGAGATCACCTTGGAGTAGGCAATATGCTATGGAGTAAAGCTGGAGTTTTTGAGATGGTCAGTGTAGGGCATTTGTTTGAGGCCAGTAATTCTCTTTGTGAGGTACTTCTGTGGCCTTTCCAGCTGCTGCAGATGTCTTGTGAATTACATTCCAAAAGGTGTGTTGTACTCTATAATGGGTCTAATGAGTGTCGAATAGAGGGGAACAATGACCTCTTTTTTTCCTGGACAAGAACTCTTTTATGATGAGGTGTGCCACGTCGAAGGACTTCCTGACTACTGTGGCGATGCGACTATCAAAGGAGAGTCCACTGTCCACCTGGGTCCCAAAGTCTATTATCACACATTCGGTGTTAAGTAGATTGCTGCCTATATGGTAGTTCATGGGTACAGAGTTTTTACCAAAGGGGATGACACTGCACTTTTTGGCATTGAGCTTCAGGCCCTGGCTCTGACACCAGGCATCTGTCTCATCGAGACCCTTCTGTAGGATGTCCACATCATTTGGGGACTTGACTATGCTCCCAGTTTGCAGTCATCTGTGAACATCATTAGCCAGAGGCCTTCTGTTTTAGCCTGTACTTCAGAGAAGTAGATACCAAACTCCTGCCCCCATATTTACACTCTCTCAGGAGCAGCATACACAGCAGGCACTCACTCCAAAGGAGTAGAGATCCTACCAGCAATTCAGCTGGTGAAAATAAAGGGGCCACACCCTCCTTAAAAGGAGGGGCATCATAACCTTAATATCTATCTCAAAACACAAATAAAAGTGCTCTAAGGCCATTATACCAACAATAAAATACCAAAACTAAATGTACTACAAACGAAGAGGCCAAGGGTAGGCTTGCTCAAACTACTGATGCCAAAAGAGACCAGGACTCTATGATAACCTTGTAAATAACCCTTAACTAGCTCCCTCTCAGCTAAAATCACCTCCTTTCTCATATAATCCTCAATATCTAACCTTGTTTCCTTCTTTCAGCACCACTTTTAAACCTACTGTACTGTACTGTAATTTGACATCAACAACTTACCTATGAATCAGGAGATCTGAGACAAACGTCTCTGTCTGCAACCTTCTTTGTCTCTGGTCCCCTGTCTCCTCTCCCAAAAACTAAATACAGACAGCACCTTGATTAGTGACTAGCTTTGTCAATGCAGAGGTCAGCAAATACAAGGAAAATATTGACAACTTTATCATAAAAGAAAATGCATAAGTCAAGTGCCATTGATTTCTAGCATAAACAACCTACAACAATTAATAAGCAAGTTAAAGATTCAAAGTAATAAAGTAAGTTAATGAAAACTATACCAGCTAGTATAAAACAGCCAGTCATACAGGTTACCAAAGGTCCTGAGCTGCAATGGAGACAACTCACCCAACAATCCTCTTCCGAATCTGCACTCTTTCAGGAGCAGCATACCCTGTCAATCACTCACTGCACAGGCTTGGATATACTACCAGCACCTCAGCCCAGTAAAGAAAAGGAAGGATACCCTCCTTAAGGGGAGGGAAATCATTCACCTGAGTATCTACCCATGAAGTTGTCTGGCATGGCAGGCTGTTCTCCTCTCCTTTCCTTACCATGACCTCTCCTGCTCAACAACCTTAAGAAGAAACAACTAAGTCCTTCAAAAGTAAAGAAAAATATATGTTAAACAAATCTAGATCCACTTGACTTACATGCACACCATCCTCCTTAAAGAATAGGTGTCCCTATCTGCAAAATCCAGTGACTGAGAACCAGAAAACATAACAATGAAGCTGCCTTAATTAAATCTGATTTACAGATTTCTTCACAATCTCATTCTCTGACATTGTAATTGCCCCTCTCCATGCCAACATGGGTATAATGGAGGACTAAAACAATCACCACCAAATTATATAATTTTTGAATTAACATCAGGTACCTAAAAATCCAAGACAATACCCCACATTTTGGATCCTATCCCAAATCATTACCTGCTAAATGAGTCAAGCCAGTGCTTGACAAACCAACTGCTACCTGAACTCCATCCTGTACAAACAAAAATCAGCTATAGCACATCTGTCTGTACCCTTGCCAAATAATGTCCATCTGACTAGGATCAAGACTTATGTATACTCCACTGGGCATCACTGTTGCTTTCTTGGCTTCAAAGAAGACAAATGAATGCCACAAAGTCAAAACTGTATTGCACTCTGAAAAGCAAACAAAGCAACATGAATGCATACTACACCCCAACTCCTGCCTGTTACACTAAGTACATTACCTATTTAATGTAGGAAACAGTAGAATTTAATGACCACTTAGCACTCCTCTCTATCACATTAATGGATTGACCTCCATAAGCTAAGTCTGAAGCCCTGCCAATTCAAAGAAAATTAGGGGAACTCCTTTCTCCTTGAATATTCTGACAAGCTAAATCTAATCTCAACACCATAGCATCTGCTTTTAATTGACTAGTCAAACGCTAAAAAATCAGACAGCATGTATTGGTTGACAACAAATCTCTCTAAATCCTTAATCATCTCATTAGACACAGTAAACCATCTGTTTCCCTTTGTAGCAATACTTGCTGTTTCTTAGATGACTGATATTACGTGAATGTTTGGTCTTGATTCTAAGAATCCAGACCAAAAACACTCCTCTGTTAGTGTAAGTTTTGCCATGTCAGTCTCCCAATTGACTCACTTATCATAAATGCTCTTTTATAAATAAAGACAGACAATGTTTCTGACAAGACAGATGTTTCAATTAACACATGCCCAGTGCAGACTTTTTAATGGCAACCTAAAGATATGCCTGCCTATAGGAAGACTCATATCCTTAGCCTAACTCTGTTCATTTTCACCCCTTCATCCTTTTCAAAATTAGCCAATGCTTTGTGACATCTGGAATGCCTGACACATTAAAAGCGGTACTCAGTGCTGCAAAATTAACCTGAATTGTCCTCACTACTTTACCTAGCTCCCACCTGTGCAACAAATACCTAAACTATTACCCTAACTGACAGCTTTCTATGCTGGATTGATAAACTCTCCAAGAATGACAAAAAAGGCAGATAATGCTGAGGTATAACACGTCCTTGTGCTCAAAGAGTAAGACTACTGTTGTGACCATTCTGCAAAAAACTGCCAATGTTTCACACCTCTTACAGCACCATAGACTGGTGTTCCACTGCTTCTAATGCCAAGGCTTGAATCTGCAAGACTGAAAATGGGAAAGGCTATCACCTAAAATGTTCAATCGTCCTGGTATAAGCTATTTTGAAACTGATGAAAATGGCAAATTTATTCCGAGGCTATGCAATACCAACTTTCTCAAGAGGTCCTGCAACTCAATCAACCTAATCAGCTTTTTCAATAACACCTGAACTAGTGCTTCATTATATGAGTAAAGAACAATTTGCTGTTACTGAACACCCTTTGCCAAACTACTGTGGTTTCCTCTATTGACATAATTTCCAGAAATGTGATGTCTCTGTCTTCCTCACAACTGACCAATGATGCAACCAATATACTGTAATCTATTTTCATTCGAAATATACTCACATTCTAGTGCCTGGCCAGATCAATATACAATTCTAGGTCATCCAAAGAGACCCAATTCACCTGCAACATAACCCTACCATTAACATAGACTAAATATTCATTCCAGATAACAAGGTCCTCTTTGACCTGTTTGACAGTCTTCACCCTGTGATGCTTGCAACAGACTCCCTAGATCAGGTTGGCAAGTGACCTAGTGAGTATCCTTCCTGGTCATACTGACCTAGAAAAGTTCAGCATCCTTGATAACTCCATCCCTTCACCCTGACATTATGAATGAGCGGTCACAGGCAAGAATGGATTGGAAAACAAGCTGTCTTAAAAAAAATAAAATAAAAA
This sequence comes from Protopterus annectens, assembly GCF_019279795.1. NCBI lineage: Eukaryota > Metazoa > Chordata > Ceratodontiformes > Protopteridae > Protopterus > Protopterus annectens. Next base: position 1,419,661,574 of record NC_056739.1, on the reverse strand, counting down.
CAGCTATTCTTACCTTACAGTTTATCTAGCTTATTCTCAGGAAGCCTAAAATTCCAATTGCCAGCATCTGCTATCAAAGCCAAAAATATTATCACCATCAGTAGTCATCTTATCAGCTGCTAATAGCACAACAAATTCACTTCACAACTGAAAGAATAGCATGATTCCTTCCCTGGCTCCCACTTACTCCTCCCAACCAACAGAAAATTATCCAAGTAGTGCTATGCCCTCTGTTGTGTGCCCCACTTCTGTCAAAGGTAAGGCAGTGCTATACTGAACATCTCAAAAGCTGCACAAGCCAACACAGAGCTCATCTGTTTGGTTTTGTCAAAATAACAGTATCCCATTCAAGCACATTTCTAACAGTGCCCAGTCTAGTTCTATAATGGGTAGTAACCAAAAATTGTCTGAATGTCAAGCATTGCCAGCCACAGATTTTTAAAATGACAAATGGCATTTAACCACATGATCCATTGATGCATACTGCACCCTTATCTTCCCCTTGTAGATATGGTCATAAAGTGTCAGGCGCTCTGAGAATGACAAATGGTAAGTTAAATGAAATTCACCAAGTCTGTTCTTAGGAATCTGACCCAATGGTGAGATGCTGTAAATCAGAAAAAGAGGAGTGGGGCTAACAAGAGTGCCTAACACTATCACTGACTGTATTTCTTTGTCTAAAAGGGCCTGTGCAATGCTCTCCTTACCTTTCATAGATCTTAGATTCCTGCATGACTCATTCTGACCCTGCATGCTCAATTTAATTGAAAAGTATTATGACTCCCTCACACTAACTCCTGCATTCCCTCAGTGTCTGTCATTATAGGTTCCTAGGATCATAGGATGATACTAGGCTATTGGCCCAAAGGCCCTTATAAGCCTAACCAAGAATTTTGCCCATGTTCCCACACAATTCAGCACCCTAAACACATATTCTCATAGCAGAAAGAGTTAGTCAGCCTTGTGGCTCTAACTCTAAGGAGCAGCAATCCTCTCACACCTCAAAAACTCTCTTGAGATCTGACTGCTGTCCCTAGATTAACACTATCCTGCAGCACAGATGATATCACGCTTAGTCCCCTTTCCTTACACCTTAAACCTAATCTACTTCCTCTTACCTAGCATCACCAAAAATTCCGAGAGCAATTTACATCTATTAAATCTAAAATGTTGCCATAATGATCCTTCCAAATAATTTATTTTACAGCAAGATGGATATGCGTAGTGATGAACTCTCCGGTGTTCTCTGCCAGGAAAGATTGCCATCCCACCAGATGCAGAGCCTGATCCCTCTGCCCCAACACCATGACACCCCTACATGAAAAAAGCTGGTCCAATGGAAGTGGAAGGAATGCCAGACTAAAACCTTTGACCAACTGAATTGATGAGTTTTCTACTTGGACCACAGTAAGTTATGTCACCAGCCATGCAAGCTCTGTGAACTTTACTCCTTACATGCAAGACCTAACAATTCCTACCATCTTCCCCTACCTTCAGTATCGAATGCATGTAGAAGGTCAGATTAGTACTCTTCAGCTGAATGACCTTTCACTATCCCCCCCAGTCAACAACAGCATGAAAATCATTTCAAGAAGTCAACATCAGTGCAGTTGAGATCTGAGGACTAATTCTGCCTTCTTCCCTGCCACAGTTTCATTTTCCCCAACATGAAGCCATTATCAGCAGTTGGGTGTTCTTCAGAGGTCTTGCTCTTGGTTTCTTACCTAGATATAACCTCTGATATAACTTAGAAATATGTCTTCATATGTCTAAACACTTCCTTAGTGAAGGCCTGTGATGGTATTTTTCTGTCTGATTTTCACCTCATTCATGTTTGCCATGCTACCAAAAGCAAAACACAGCATTAATACCACTATAACCAATCCAGTCCCCAACCCTACATCAGGAATCCCCATTTGAACTCAACTTCCACCAAATCTGACTATTCAACCGCTATGCTTACAAATTGCAGCTAAACCTAAAACACTGGAAAATCTGAATGAGGCAGCTGATGTCCTATCTCAAGAATCCAATAAGGAACCAATAGGCTATGACAGGTGTTGTGTTCTGAACAATAAACAATGACCTTTCCTTAACCAATCTAATTAATTGACAGCAATCCAGATTAAGGAATAAGCCTGTAAAAAAGTGTCCATGATGCCTTATGTCAGTCCATTAACTGTTATCCTACAGTACAACCAGATTAACCCAAGTGACGAAGCCTAGTTATGCAGGCTATATGTTCCTAAATGCCTAAGACTGAGCCTGTAATCAATCAACAATTGCTAAATGATTGCTTACCTTATCAATTTACTTATTACTTGAAGAAATCCACTGACCCCCCCCCCCTCCACATCTGTCCCAAAGAAGGGGCCAAAATGGGAAGGACTAGCTAATCTTTTGAGGTTTCTGGTCACACAGACAATGGAGATGAAAGGAAACAAGCCTTAGTTAATAGGACAAACCCATTCAAGTGACTCTTAACAAAAACACAGCACAAAACATAACAACATCACACTACAACTAATTCCCCATGAAACATGAGAAACTACACACAGATGTATAGACAGCAATAATACACTATTCATAGAGAAACACACCAGTGAATATATATTGCTATTTTACTTTATGCAGGTCACCCCTATTTGAGCATGTCTACCCTGATGAAAACATGACAAATTGCAAGTGTTCTGATTCAGGACAAAATAATATTTAGCTTAATGTAATATTAATGTAAATAGATTATGAGTATCTGAGAAAATACTCTTTAGCTTCATCTAATATTAAAGTAAGCAGAGTATGATTATCTGAGAAATGACGCCCCAATTCTGGCTTAGTAATCAAGGATCCTCAATCCTCACAACTAGCACCAGTGGGAGACATACATCGGGAGGATGACAGACACACAAACAGTATTTTCAGATGCAGCTCTCTGCATCTAGTACAATTTATCTTAAGAGCATACAGAGACCACAATCAGTCCAGGGCTGGTTTCTGCCTGTTTCTCCAGATCTCCAATAAAACTCCCCATTGGCACAGCTATAGAGTTGAGAGTAACTGCACACACACACACACACACACACACACACACACACACACACACACACACACACACACACACAGTCTCTTGGAGATTTGTTGATGCACACATACACACACATGCACGCATACACACACAAACACACACATACACACACACACACACACCTGGAAAAGTCTGGCACAGGTTTACCATTTATGCCCCCTTCTGCCCAGACTATAAAGTAGTTATTACTGCCACCTCTTTATCAACTACTTTAAGGACTTAACAGTGTGTCCAATCTTACTGTGTAATGTTACTATCAATACAAATGGCAGTTTGACAAAGAGCAAGGCTATTAGGGGTGGCCCATAGTGTCACCAAATAAATATGCAAGTACTCTCAGAGCTTAAATATGTCTACACAGACGAGCCACAATGAAAGGTTTAAATATATTTAATAATAAATAAAAAAAGAAAAAGACAATATTAAATATACATTTACAGTAATATCAGAGTTCAAAATCACAGGAAATATTTAAAACAACATTGCAGGACAGTCTCAAATAAATAAAGAAAAACATTTAAGCTAAGTTTTGCTATATTCCTGACTGAATCTAAGAGAATTACTGTACCCTAATAACTTAATTCAGAGCAAGCAAGGCAGATGTGGTGAGTGGATTTTGATGCTGTCAGGTCAAAGTCAAAATACAGAATACAGTCTCTTACCAAGAGACTTCTCAAATTAATATCTCAAATATTTCTGCTGGGATAGCTTGCAGAATTACTTCATTTTTTGTCATCTGACTCTATCCCAGGTAAAATGAAATCCTCCACGTACTCAAGTCTCTCAACCGCGGGCACTGTTATGACTCTGTCATAGTCCATGCTGGCATGAATGACTTGAGACATACCTCTCTGAACTATATGAAGAGAGACATGATTGCACTCGCTAATTATGTGTCCAAGGCAGATATGTCCCTAACCTTAAGCAGCATTCTGCTGTCACCCAGAATGATACCCCAATACATATCGAAAATAATTGACTTTAACAATTGGCTTAGTTTCTGGTGTTATTCCAGGGGAATCCAGTACCTGACAGCCTGGGAGGATATGATCGACAGACCACAATGCTTTGCCAGAGATGGATTGCATCTGTCTCACCTGGGCTTCAGGCTTCTGGCAAAAGCTCTTGCCTCCCCTATAGTGCCTTTTTTAAGAAAAGTGATGAGGTTAAAACTACCAACATAAAATTTTCAACAAAACACAAATTACAGGTCATGCAGCTAAATGCTGGGAGCCTAAACATAAACTCATTGCAAGCATTCCTAACCCTGGAGAATGCTGACATCTGTGCAGTCACGAAGACCTGGTTCAAGGCTATGGAGAGCACCCCAGCCTTACCTGGTTACTCATCCTGTCATACATTCAGACCCCAAACTGTGGGCAGCATCTCTTTAAATGGGTGTGCATTTTAGACATGTGATTTGTTGAGAGGGCTATAAATGTGGGTGTGAGATGTATTTCATGATTCTGAGGAAGTTTTTGTTACAGACATACAAAAGCACACAATCTGGTGTGAATAAGGAGGACAGTTTGTTATCTTTGCTGTTGGTAGTTTCTCTGCAGTTCAAGTCTTGTTTTTGCCTTGTTGGTTATTGGTTTGTCTTGGTTTGTTACTATGTCCTCTGTGGAGAGATAAGGCAGCAGTGGTAACAGGACTGGTCCCAGTCTAGAAGAACTTCATAACAGTGCGTGGCAACTTACCTTGTTGGTGCAACAGCTCATGGAACATTCCACTGGAACTGGTGTAGGTACACCACCTCATCTGGACTTTCAACACACACCTTTGTGTTTGAAGAACCCTCTCCCTCCAGCCTTTATTGTTCTAGTTCTTCTGGAGCTGAGGTTGGGGAGAATATTAACCATAACATTAATTTAAATCATTGGTTACATTCTGCTATCAACCTGCAGTGTACAAGTACTGAGACTGTTTCTTATAGTGAATCTTTGAATGCTTTAGAAAAGGTCCTCTTACAGTGTATACAACTGCAGGTGGAAAATGTTTTTTTAACAGAATGTATTCACTCTGAAAGAGTCCCCAAGGTACTCCATCTTTGGAAGTACCCTAATGGGCTGGTGGCAGGGTCTCTGTTGCATCTTGAATTAATGGAATTGTTCAACAAACAAGGGGTAAAAATGCTTAAAATTCTGAGAAAACACAACCAGTTGAACATTGATAGTTTAATGAGAGAAGAGGAATTTTTGGACACAAAAATTAAAAAAATATGTATTATTTTCAGTTCAACATCAACAATATGCTGCTTTTTTGCTAGAATTGATTCTGTAGTTACAGATATTCAGAAAAGGGAATGTAAAAATTTGGATCGTGATCAACGTGAGTACCAGGAGGGGAAAGCATATGGACCCACAAGTTTACGGGCGAGAATGGAGGCTGCATATGACGAAACACAAGATGAACCTGCAATCCCTTTAGAACTGGTTCAACCCAGGAGGTCTGAGAAGCTCAGGAACCGGAACCAGAATCAGTTCTCCAATGTAGAAGGGGATTATCACTGACAGACCCATTTCCAGTGACCCTGGAATCGAGGGAGGACCAGGGGAGAGTATAAGAGGAGGAATTCCTTTCACAATTAATTACAGAGTCCCTGTACAATTAAGTCATTGTTTACACCACAGGTGCGGTTGAAACATTTCCTAATATTCTAGTAAATCCAAGCGGAGACTTTAAAGTCTAGAATTTTACTGACTGCATTTTTGATGAAAATTACCAGGCTTGTTGAGCAAGGGGCAAACGTTTGTACCGATTGCACATGCTAAAATTGAAACCTTGCTTATTGACTTGAAACTTTGTTTAAGAAAATTGAACTTTAAATTGTTATTTAAAGGTTCTGACAATACATATTTGGGCAATGCTTTGCAAAGGAACAGTACTTTCAACCCTGTTTTGGCTATGCCATTAATTATTTTTGAAAAGATGCGTGACATCAATTTTAGGGATTTGTTGGGACATAAGAGTCATGAAGCACATGTGGACAATTTAACCAATGCTGAAGTTAGACTTTTGAGAGAGCTTATGTCTAATAAGCAATTGAGGGTTATGAAGACAGATAAGCGGGGGGTGGGTAGTCATTATGACAAAAGGGGATTACCTGAACAAAATGTTTATTCATGTTTTTGATGAAAATTTTTATGAACAGATTTCACTGTTCATGTTTGTTATGCTAAGATTCAATTTTTCTTCAGGCCATGTTAGACCAGGGAGAAATATCTAGAGAGGTCTTTGATTTTTTACAAGTAAAGTACCCAGTGGTCCCCCCTCTTTTTGGCATCCCCAAAATTCATAAGTCCCTTATAGACCCCCCCCCCCTTGAGACCCATAGTCAATGCCAGGACTTCAATTACCAACCCTATGGCAGTATATATAGACCAGAAAGTCAAGACTTTGGTTATCAAATTTTCTCATGTAGCACGAGACTCTTGGGACTTTTTGGCTAAATTGATAAAAGTAACATACAGTCCCAAGTTGGCTTTTGCTACTATAGATGTCATGAATTTATTTAACATGATTCCGCAGGACATAGGAAGGGAGTAGTTTCATGATTTCATTCACGAATCTGGAGCATTTAGTCAAGATGATATCAATGTGCTCGATGTTTTGTTAGAGATGGTACTGAAGAATAACTCTGTGCATTTAGGCGGGCAGTTTCTCCAACAAAAGAAAGGAGTAGCAATGGGCACTAGTTCCGCCCCTGTTTTTGCAAATATAGTCCTATTACAATGTTCAAAATGATTTGTATTTGACCGAGCGAATTTTCAAACCTGGCATCTTTATGCCAGGTTTTTGGATGATATTTTTATTGCTTTGGATGCAAGTGAATTGGATTCCAACAAATTTATTAAAAATGTACATTACACTACATATTTTTTGAAGTTCACTTCTCACTATAGTACTAACAGTATTAGTTATTTGGATGTTTTGATTTATAAGGATGATATCAACAAATCAATACAAAGTTATATCTTTAGAAAGGAGACCTATTCTAACAGTGTACTGCATTATGGTAGTTGTCGTCCAGCCCATCAAAAAAAAGGGATAATAAAAGGGCAATATGTGAGGTCAGCCCGCATGATATCAGTCAGAAAGCATTAAGTTAAGGGACATGTTCATGGCTAGAGGTTACCCATAGAATTAATTGAGGTTATTTATAAAGAGGTTTCAATGAAAAGAAATCAGGGGTACATAAACCTAGTTTAGCTGCTAATGAGCATTATATGGAGACTGACAACCAAAAAAGGGATGGGTATTCTAATGCATTTATTGCTACCTATACAGTTGAATACCTTGATATTCAGAAAATTATTAGACATAACTGGAATATTTTTAAAGCTTTTGATGGAATAACCAACATTTTGAGAAAGGCACCTAGGTTTGTGCACCGACGCGCCAGATGCATTAAGAATTTGTTAGAAAAGAACAATACTTCCTTTGTTACTGTTAGTGTGAAGAGAAGGGGCATGTTTAAATGTGGCACATGTTCACAATGCCCATTTATCTTGGAAAGTACTGAAGTGTTTGTGAGCAATATTTGCATTAGGATGAAGTTCCATTGCACTTGCAAAACGGGGGGCATAGTGCATTTAGCTATTTGCAGAAAATGCCCTAGTTTTTATGTTGACATGACTGTCTGTCCTTTTAAGGAAATGAATTATGAGCATATAAATGATAATGAACATAAGAGAAGTACCAATTCATTATATTGTCACATTGAAAAATACCCTAAACATGATTTTTTATTTTTTTGGTATCGATGTGGTTCACCAGATTACATTGAGGGGTCCATGGCATGATTTATTAGAGCATATGGAATTGTATTGGCAATTAAAGCTAAATACCACAATACCCCCTGGTATAAATGAATCTGTTTCTATAGCTAGTGTGCTTAGGTTTTAACTTTGCACATAGTAGTGGGTGTTTGATTTTAGAGTCACATCTCTTTAAATGGGTGTGTATTTTAGACATGTGATTTGCTGAGAGGGCTATTTAAATGTGGGTGTGTGATGTATTTGATGATTCTGAGGAAGTTTTTGTTACAGCCATATGAAAGCGCTCAATCTGGTGTGAATAAAGAGGACAGTTTGTTATCTTTGCTGTTGGTGGTTTCTCTACAGTTCAAGTCTTGTTTTTGCCCTGTGGGCAGTAAAGCCAAAGGAGGTAGAGTTTCAATATACACTAAAGACATACACACCTCCAGGCTGGTCAAACAGTATGACACACAGGAGACACTCCAGATGCAGTTAACCATTGACAAGACCCCTATTCAAATCATAGCTAGCTACTGATCCCCAAGTCTGACTCAATATGCCCAATCTGCCTATTTGAACCTATTCAAATCTATCAAGATTCAACCCTTTACCCTGATCCTGGGTGACTTTAACTTCCCAAGCATAGACTGGAAGAACTACTCTCATGCTAGAATACAAATGCCCAGAGATTCCTTGATTTGTCAATGCAAATGCCTTGGAACAGCTAGTCAATGCCCCCACAAGAGTTGATAATATATTGGACTTGGTATTAACCAACATGAGTACCCACTGCAGCATCCCTAAGTATCATCCTCCCTGGGAAGATCTGACCACAGAAGTGTCACTTTCAAAGTCACCTTCTCCTCCAACCCCCCTCTAGCTAGGATCAGATATTAAAACTTCTCCAAAGCTGATTACACACTCCTGAGGGTATAAACAGCTTCACAGCCCCCTCCCTCTCTGTAGGAACTGGTGCCAATATCCAAAACTACACCAAAGCATTAGACAAGCATTTATATAGATGCATAGAATCAGGAATACCCGACAGGACTAAGTCATCCTCCACAAGGATGACTAAACTTGTCTGGTGGACATCTGCAATAAAAAAACTCTATAACAAAAGAAAAAAATTGCGGTCTAAGACCAAGAAGGAGCCCAGTTAAAAGCAATGTCTCCTTAGCCTGAACAAGCAAATGAGAGCACTAGTGAAATCCTTCAAAGCAAACTTTGAGTCCAAACTGGCCACATCTGCTAGAGACAATCATAAGGCCTTCTTCACATATGTTCCCAACCTCAAAGGAAGCACCCAGATCTGTTCAGAACTGGTGGTCAAAGACACCACATATATAAATGCTGTAGATATAGCAAACTTGCTGGCTGACAGATTCAGTGAAAACTTTATGCCTCTGCCCCACCCCATCAGTAAATCAGGACACCCCCAGTACCTGCCCCTTCTCCTTATATCTAGGGAACAGGTCATTACTATTGTCTCAAAGCCAAAAAATACAGCCTCCATGGGACCCAGCAACATCACAGGCTGCATCCTACATGAACTCAGGCAGGAACTTGCAGCACCATTAGGCACCCTATTCAACCAAAGCCTGAGTACTGGTTTCATCCCAGCTGAATGGAGGACAGCCACTGTTATCCCTTTGCACAAAGGTGGAGCGTCCACCAATCTGAGAAATTATAGACCCATTAGCTTAACTAGCCTGATCTGCAAGGCCATGGAAAGGATTATCATGGACCTCATTAACAAGGACATTGACAACCTCCAAACACTTGATCCTACACAGTTTGACTTCATCAAGGGAAGGTCATATCTATTAAATTTGGTTGACTTCTTTGAGACAGTCACCAAAGCCATGGACAAGGGGAAGATGGTGCACACTGCCTACATTGACCTGGCCAAAGCCTTTGAAACTATTCCCCACTTGGGCATAATAGATAAACTCTCTAAACAAGGCATCAATCCATATGTTACCAGATGGGTAGCAAACTGACTCACTGATAGAACCCATGTAGTCAAGATAGGGAAAGCCACCTCAAGCAGTAGACCTGTAACAAGTGGCGTACTCCAGGGTTCAGTGTTGGGGCCTCTGTTATTTGGGATATATTTTTTATGAGGTGCAGGCCAAAACCAGTGGGCGTACTACGGTTGACCAAGTTTGCAGATGACTGCAAACTGGGTGCTATCATCAATTCCCCTAGTGATGTGGACATCCTGCAAGAGGGTCTCACTCAGACAAATGACTGGTGCCAAAAACATGGCCTCAAGCTGAATACCAAAAAATGTATCATCGTCCCCTTTGGGGAGAGTGACGTCCCCACAAATGATCACATTAATAACAATGTCCTAAGCACTCAATCAGTCGTGAGGGATTTGGGCACCCAGGTTGATAGCAGCCTGACTTTTGACCACCTTGTCACTTCCATGGTACGGAAAGCCTTCTATATGGTCCACTTCATAGGTAAGGGTATCTCATCCAGGGACAAGGAGGTCATAATATTCCTGTATTCTTACCTTATAAGGCTCATTATTGAGTGCAATGCACCTTTCGGCATGTACCTCGCAAAGTACATGCAGCAGCTGGAGAGACAACAGAGGTTCCTCACCAGAAGAATCCAGGGCCTCAAACATCTACCATACACAGATAGGCTAAAAGCCATATCTCTCTACTCGGTTTCATACAGACTTGTCAGAGGTGACCTCTGTCTAGCATATAAGGTGATCATGGACCCCACCTTGATGGGACTGCTGCATATCCGCAAGTCAAGTTCCACTGGAGTAACCCACATGCGCGGCCTCAACCTGGTCAGTGACATCAACAAAACTTGTTGGCAGGACAGATTTGTGTTTCAGAGACTCCTTCATCTAAGGAATAGACTCCCTCTCCACATCAGGCAGAGTATCTCTTTACCCCTCTTTAAGTGCAGCCTGGATAACTGGATGAGAAACTGAAAATATACCCCTGGGATTCCACCCATGTCTGTAATGGACAGTGGCATTGGGTGCTGATTTGTCTAAACATGGGCTAAACTCTTGGCTAGGCTTATAAGGGCCTCAGGGCCAATAGCCTGGTGACCTCCTATGATGCCATGATCCTGTGATGCAGCTGGTAACATTTAGCATCTACCTGAGAAAATACATAAACAAGGGTTTTTTTTTAGATCTAAGGCAGATCCTGGAAGTCATAAAACAATAAAACACTTCTGAGACAATACAGGAAACTTTTAGTTCTAGATATTTTGTCTGTATAATATCCTTTCATTATGTGGCCATAAGGTAATTTAATTTCAGCTATTTTTCTGAAGTTAACCTCTTGTGTTCCAGTTTCCATTGTTAAATATATACATCAAAACAGTTACAATTGTACAGGTACATTTCTGTTCTAATCCAGTAGGGCAATCTGTGGTTACATCCTTAAACAGCACTTTGTAGAATACTTCTTCAGCACACGTCTATACAAATAATTCTATATAACATACAGTTCTAATACAGTTGTAACACAAGCATATGAATCATGTTGATATTAACAAATGACGTATAATTATTTACAAAATTCCAGATAGCTGGGCTGACAGTATCTTTTTTCATGACATTTCTCTTCCCCCACCACCGCCTCCCCAAAGACTCAAGCTAGTTTTTTTCAAGTGACCCTTGATAAATGGTGCTTGAGAGGGATGAACCTATCTGGGGGAATACATTACTCCATTCTCTCTCTTGAGAGCCCATCTGCCTTGGCATTGCTAACCCTAGTTCAGTGCTGCACTGTCATGTCATATGCCTGCAATCCTAGGCTCCACCATAGTCATTTGGGATTTTGCAGGCTGACTTCCTGTAGCCATAGTGCCCTCTGAGACTACTCCTGCCTTGTACTGCAAAAACACCCAGGCCTCCCTGTCATGGTAAGGCTTCATATTGTTAACATGGTACAGTTTGTGCCCCTGCCTCCTGCCTAGCAGTTCTACCGTGAAGTTAACATCACTGACCTTCCTTACTACTTTGAAGAGTCCCTCTCAGGCTGCCTGCAGCTTGTTGTGTCTGATAGGAATGAGAACCATAGCCTGCTGCCCCATAGTATATTTTCTAGCTCGAGTATTCCTGTCATACCAGACCCTTTTCTGCTGTTGGGTTCTGCCAAGTTCTCCTGGGCCAGCCCCATGAGTTCCCCGAGCCTTATCCTGAGGGTTAGGACATATGCCACAACAGACTCCTTGTGGGATTCACACTCGCCCTCCCACTCATCATGAATCAGATCTAGAAGTCCCCTCACACAATGCCCATACAGTAACTCAAGGGGTGAAAAAACTGTGGATTTCTGGTGTACCTTCCTGTAAAAAAAAACAACAGATGGGGCAAATATTTGTCCCACTTCCTCTTAACCTGGTCTGCAAATGCCAATAGCATAGTCATGACAGTAGAGTTTAACCTCTCAAACAGACCACTAGTCTTGGGATGGTAGGGAGTGGTCTTTTGGTGCTTCACCCCACAGTGCTTCCACAGACAAGCCAGCAGGTCTGACATGAAATTAGCACCTCTGTCAATTAGTATTTTTTGGGAAACCTACCCTGTTGAAAATCTCTAACAAAGCATTTTCCACATTTCTGCCTCAATGGAGGACAGAGCCACCACCTCAGGGTATCTGGTAGCATAATCTACTACCACTAGGATATACCTTTTCCCTGTGGAACTTATGGTACTCAGAAGGCCCACAATTGGTTCATAGGTTCATAGATTCATAGGTTGGTACTAGGCTATCAGCCCTAGGGCCTATACAAGCCTAGCCATAACAATTCCCTGGCTATTTCTTCCCACACTATTTACTTCCCTGGACCCCTGTCTAACAGGGTGACTGACATGATCCCCAGGGTGAATTTCCTTTCTCCCATCCAATTGTCAAGGTTCCTTTTGAAGAGGGCCAAAGAGGCACTCTGCTTGACATGTATGGGCAATCTATTCCAAAGTCTGGGGAGTCTCTGGGTCAGGAACCTATCCCTCCAGCATGTTTTGTTTATTGTGATGACAAGGTTTAGATCCCTGAAGCTTGTGGCTCTAAGGGATTGGGATTTCTTTAAGCGTAGCATGTCCAACAGCTCTGGGTTTGACGTGGCCTTGTATGTTAAGCAGAGATCGCCTCTGAGTAGACGATATGCGACAGAGTATAGCTGGAGTTTTTTAAGGAGGTCAGCGTAGGGCATCTGCTTTAGGTCTGTGATTCTTTTAGTGAGGTATTTCTGTGGCCTTTCCAGTTGTTGCAGATGTCTTGAGAGGTACATACCAAATGGGGCGTTGTATTCTATAATGGGTCTAATGAGGGATGAGTACAGTGGGACAATGACCTCCATTTTTCTGGATGAAAAGCCCTTAATGATGAGGTGTACAACATAGAAGGATTTCCTGACTGTTGTGGCGATGTGGTAATTGAAGGTGAGACCACTGTCCACCTGTGTCCCTAAGTCTCTTATCACACTTTTGGTGTTTAGTGTACTGCCACCTATATGGTAATTCACGGATACATGTTTTTCCCCAAAGGGGATAACTATACATTTCTTGGCATTGAGCTTGAGCCCATGGCTCTGGCACCAAGCATCTGTTTCTGTAAGGCCCTTTTGTAGAGTATCCACATCATTTGGGGATTCAATAATGGCTCCCAGTTTGCAGTCATCTGCAAACTTTGTTAGCCAGAGTCCCTTAGTGTTGGCCTGTACTTCAGAGAAGTAGATGCCAAACAAGAGCAGTCCCAGGACTGAACCCTGAGGTACTCCACTTGTCACTTGTCTGGAGCTGGATTTGGAGTCGGCTACTTTTACAGTGTGGGTTCTATCAGTAAGCCAGTTAGCAACCCATTGGGTGATGTAGGGATTAATGCCCAGCTTAGTAAGTTTATCTATGATTCCAGAGTGGGGGATGGTGGCAAAGGCCTTGGCAAGGTCTAGATAGGCTGTGTGGACCACCTTACCCTTGTCCATGGCTCTGGAGACTGATTTGAAGAAGTCAATCAGGTTCAGGAGACAAGATCTTCCCTTCACGAACCCAAACTGGGTGGGGTCCAGTGTTTGAAGGTTGCCAATGTCTTTGTTTATAAGTTCCATGATAATACGCTCCATGGCCTTGCAGATAAGGCTTGTCAGACTGATGGGATGGTAATTTCTGGGATCCAAGGTGGATCCCCCCTTGTGGAGTGGGATAACTGTAGCTCTGTGCCACTCAGTGGGCATGAAACCTGAGGTGAGGCTATGATTAAACATGACACCTAGGTGAGGTGCCAGTTCATATTGTAGTTCATGTAGTACACAGCCCAGGATGTCATCTGGTCCCCTGGATGCTGTATTCTTAGCTTTGGAGAGTGCATTTGTTATCTGTGTGGCCGTTATTACCAGAATTTGGCAATCTTCCAGTATTGAGATGGGCCATTTAGGGGTTGAGAGGGGGGTGAAGATGGCACTGAATCGATCTGCCAGGATATTGGCAATATCCTTGGGATCAGTATATTTAATGCCATTCTGTTTTAGCTCAGAGCAGAACTGAGCATTCCCATTTGGATTCTTGACATAGTTATAGAATGCCTTGTGGTTGTCTTTGGAATCTTTGGCAATTTTATTTTCATAACTAGCTTTGGAGGATTTTATGAGGGATCTCAGTTTCTTACTGAGGCTGGTAAGGGAGTTTTTTGCATCCTGGGATTTTCCTCTTTTCTGCAACAGTTTCTTCCTTTTGTTGTAAAGTTTGTTTATGGCAGGGGACCACCAGATTGGCTTCCTTTTTTTGGATGAGAGCATCTTGGTTCTATTTGGGCTGGCACAATTCATGCATGAATGGATGTGCTCGTACAGTGCCTTAGTGTAGGATTCAGCAGTTGAACTTTCAGTTCCCGTCTGCATGGTTGTCATGAAGTTTGTCACTTCTGACTTGAGTAGCATGACGTTGGCTTTGGAGAAGTTTTTTATGGAGGTTTCCTTACTGGGGGGTGGGGGTGGGATGTGGATGTTAAGGATGATTAGCTTATGGTCAGACCTGACTAACGAGGGAGTGACAGTAGGTGTGGAGCACTGATTTTCCATGTTGTAATGACCAGGTCTAGGATATTGGAGTCCCTGGTGGGAGTATGGATTAGTTGATCCAGGGCATTGAAATTTATGAATTCCAAGAACCGTTGGGCAAAGATGTTGGTACATGAGTAGTTTTCCCAGTTAATGGCAGGGTAATTAAAATCACCCAGTATTAGGGTGTTTGGTTATATCTTAATATTTTCCAGTATGTTTAGAAAGGTGTAGTGAGAATCTTGGGGTATGGTGGGGGATCTGTAGCAAGCTACAATTTGGATTGCAGTCTTACCTAGTGTTAGTTGCACCTGGAGAATTTCAGATGCATTGTGTTGGGCAACTAGCCTGGTGGTGTGAATATCCTTGGTGAATATTGACACTCCTCCACCTTTAGTGTTTCGGTCCTGGTTTGGTGGCCGAAAAGTGTGGTAAGAGTTGTAGCCTGGTATTGCAGGGGTGCTCTCTGGAGCCTTAAACCAGGTCTCAGTTACTGCACAGATATCAATGTTCTCCATTTTTAGGAGTGCCTCGAGAGAGAGTGCATTTTGAGGTTTAGACTTCTAGCCTTGAGTAGCATTACCTTCAGATTTCCCATGCTTGTACCTGTTATGGTGGTGGTTTTGTCCTTTGAACTTTGCCTAAAAAAGGCACTATAGGGGTGGCAAGAGCCTTAGCCAGTAACCTGAATCCCAGGGGCAACAGGTGCAGACCATCTCTGGCAAAGCATCGTGGTCTGTCAATCATGTCGTCCCAGGCAGACAGATACTGGATCCCCTTTGAATGACACCAGAAGCTTAGCCAATTGCTGAAGTCAATCATTTTGTCCTTATATTGTGATATCATTCTGGGCGAAGGCAGGATGCTACTCAGGGCTAGGATCATACCTGCCTGGGCCACATGATTCGAGAGCTCTTCCATGTCTCTTTTCATGTAGTCCAGGGAGATACATCTCAAGTCATTCACTCCAACATGGACAATGACAGAGTCATATCTGTACTTGTTGTGGAGTGACTTGAGTGCATGCATTATGTGGCGGATCCTGGCACCCGACAGGCAGCCGACTGCAATTTTCTCCTTGTTCAACCTGGTGAGAGGGACATCAATGTGACTAAAGTGTTAGGTACATTGTCTTGCCTTAGGGGCTGTTGCTGGGTGGCACACTGGTGTTGTGAACTATGTGACACTTTGATTGTGATTGGTGTTTGTTTGCGTTTCAGCTTCAGAGGTCCTTGTTGCTTGGGCAGGTTACTTTTAAGGGCCTCTACATATGTGGATTTAGTGTTGCTATATGTGGGTGTTGGTGGTGTGGGTTTAGAAGGGCTATGTGTTGCTTGAGGTGTAGTGTGGGTGTTAACCTTCTCCTCTTGACTGTTTAGCACAATCTTGGGTGGAGAGAGCTTTGCTTCCATTTTGGCTATGTAAGTGAATCTCTCACAGGTTGTAGTGTTGGGTGGTAGTAGGACAGGGTTGTCTGTATACATGAGGCAATTGCTGCATTGCCCCAGTATGCCCAGATTCACCAGGTAGACAGAAAAAATCACTGGAAGCTGACCCTTGGATATGCCTGGTTTGGTGCTTTTTTGTTTTTTTGTAAAGTACAGGAGCTGTTTTCCCTTACCTTAGCAAGGTACTTTGCAATTATAGGCTGTTTAGTGCCTACTATTAATTTCTCCTTATTAACAAGGAGAGTTGAGTGTTTGTATCAATTTAAGGCTTCCTAGTGCTTTCCAGCAGGAATTAGAGAAAGTGCTAGTCACAGGGATGCTTAAAGGTAATATGAAAAAAAAATGCACACTGCAGTGTGCACTAGAGAAGTTAGATGTGAAAGTAGGTGACTTAAGTTTTACCTGTTTGAAAAGTTAAGGTTTAGTGGAGAGTTACTATTTTTAAAACAGCAAGATGGGTTGAAAGGGGTGGTCACTTTTGCATTCTATGGAATACAGTAGTATGGCCAATACATTTAAATAGTTGAAGGGGAGGGATTTCAAAAATGATGATTTTGTGATTACTCACACAAGCCAGTGAAAGTAGAGAGGAAATGAGATATATGGTCAGATTAACATAAGAGGCAGGCAACTAGAAAGACAGTGGTATTGAACAAGACAACTGTAACTGGGTGAGAGGGCGGGAACAAATGAGAGAGAGCTGTGGTCTCTTTTGAAGTTTTAATATGCTGTTAAAGCAGAATGCAAGTAAAACACAAGGTAAAGATAACAAACCACAGTATTCAAAATATAGAAATGCAATAAAGTAATACAAAATACAAAAAATAAAAGCAAACTAACCTTTCCTTCACAGCAAAGTGTAGCAGAGTCTGGATGAGCCTTTCTGGTAAAGCTCTGAAATGTTTTATTTTACCCGTTAAATAGAAGGTTTAGTTCCTAGCTCCACCCCCTCAGTTAACAAATGATTAACCTTAAGTGACCTCTTCTATCTTATGAATGAGTCCTTAATTGATCAGTTCTAATTTCTGCCTGACTCAGTTCTAATTTCTGCCTGACTCAGAAGAGAGACAGCTGTGGTCTCTTTTGAAGTTTTAATATGCTGTTAAAGCAGAATGCAGGTAAAACACAAGGTAAAGAAAACAAACCACAGTATTCAAAGTATAGAAAGGCAATAAAATAATACAAAATACAAAAAATAAAAGCAAACTAACCTTTCCTTCACAGCAAAGTTTAGCAGAGTCTGGATGAGCCTTTCTGGTAAAGCCAGAGAGCTATCCTCTGAAATGGCTCTTCAGTCACAGGCAAAGGCAACAAAGGAGCATTGATCTTGTCTCCTGCCTTGCCTACTTTTTGGCACTGCTCATAGGTCCTGCAGTACCCTGTTACATCCCTGGAAATCTTAGGCCAATAAAAGTTCTGCATAATACATCTCTTTGTATGATTTAAACCCATGTGATCTGCAAAGGGAATGCCATGGGCTATTGCTAGAAGTGCCAGATGGTAGGCTCTGGGAACTACCAATTGCTGTATTCTCTCACCCTCTAGCCCTCCCTCAGGGGACCACTTGCTACACAGTAACCCTTTGCCCGAGTATACAGATTCCCCTCTTTCCTTGCAATCAGGTGCCTCACTGGCCACCTTGTTCAGGCCTTGTAATGTAGAGGCTTTGAGCTGAGCCTGTCTTAACTCTCTCTTTGTAAACCTTCCCAGCTCTCCTTCCACATGAAGTCTGGTATTGTCTGACAGTGGTGCCTCACTGTCAGCCTGGATACTATTTCTCACTTCTGCCTTTGTAGTCATTCTGTCCAAGGGAACATCAGTACCCACAAGCAGCTGTGGTTCATCTTCAGTCTCACTGCTACAGGATATCTCCTTCTCTGAAATAACCACCACACCAGTCCTAATTTCAAGTCTGTGGTCTGTCTGGGTCCCTCCCAAGCTACCAGATCCAAATGCTTGTCTCCAAGCCTGACTGCATGTAACTGCATGCACATAAGGTACTGCTTTATCAAAATAATTCCCTATCAGGACATCTGCAGGGATACCCGCAAACACACCTACTTGCTTGCTTCCTTTTCCACCCTCCCAGTAAAGGTGAACCCTAGTCAAAGGTATTTGGAGTGAGGTCCCTCCTAAAGCTCTGGCTGGAGTAGACTACCCAAGCAAGTAGTTCTCATCTTTAACCATTGCAGGCTTCACAATGGTTAGGTCAGAGGCTGTGTCTTTCTTAACAGTGGCCTGTTTCCCATCTACTAAGATAGGATATAACCTCTTATGATAGTTTGGTACCCTTGTTGTCTCCAGACAACTTACTTCTGTTATTCTGTCATTCCCACTTACTGGCTCTCCCACCTTTTGTTCCCCACCTTGTCTTCATGGACATCTATATGCTACATGGCTCCAATGGTTGCATTTAAAACATTTAACCCTTGGTCCTGGCCATGAACCTGAACTGCTGACTTCCCCTGCTACTGGCAGACTCTGTTGGGGCAGTTTAGACTGCCCACCATGGATTCCCTTAGACCCATGAGCAGTGCTGGGTATCCCCTTCCTATGTAGTGATCTCCTGCTTGCTAGGCATAGATCGCCCTTTTCCCCAACTCATCTGCTGTTTTACATTCTCTAGCCACTAACCACATTCTCATGTCCTCAGACAAAGTGCTAAGGGCTGGTTCCCTCACCAAAAGGTCTGCCAGCCCTTCAGAAATAGTGACCTGACACCTACTCACCCACCTATGAAAATAAGTGTGATATATTGACAACACTTTCATCTGCCTTGCATCTGTGCTCACAAAACTTTTTTCTATAAGGTTCAGGTGATAACTTAAACTACTCTAATAAACAATTTTAACAGTATTATAATTTAAGCAATTAGTATCCGACAATTTAGAAATAGCAGTTACAGCTTTGCCATGGAATAAAGGGGTCATGAACCGTACCCAGAGCCCTTGGTCAACAGTATACTGTTTACATACCCTTTCAAACGTGAATAAAACTGTCAAAATTATCACCCTATGTAAATTGTGGAAGAAATATACTGACCTTTGTTGCTTCTGGGGCTCAGTTATTTTCTTCTACATTACCTCCATGACCTTGGTGAAGAGCCAGCATCTCCTTTCTGTGTTGCCTCTGCTTCTCATTTTCCAGATGTCCCAGTCTCTCTGATGATTCTAATTCCAACTGTTTGGCCTCCAGTTCAAGTCTCTTTAACTCTAAATGGATTTTTAAGTCATCTGTGGAAAGGTTGAACTGTCCATTTTCTGAGAGTTGTACATCTGCAAGGACAGTCTGGTTACCCTCCTGGTTTCTGGTCTGTGATGCAGCTGGGACTAAGGCTGCAATCATCTCTGCTTCAGTCAGGTTTGCATGCCCCAGTCCTTTGGCTTGGCACATCTCAGCCAACTGGCTCCTTGTCAGGTTTGTTGGCTTTGGAATTTTGGTTGGGAAGATCTGGTTTATACCATCCAGGCTTTAATACTTTTTTAGTATGCCTGGCTGTATATGTTCTTACTAGTAATGTATTCTACTTCCAGGATCAAAGTTATTGGCAGGTCAAGGGTACAGCAATGGGTGCCTCTTTCACACCCATTTATGCTGACCCATTTATGGCCTACATTGAGGAGGTTATAATTTATGACTCCAGCCATAATTTATATATTGATGAAATAGATATTTGGAAGCTATATCTGGATGATTGTTGGGTAGTGTGGAAGTCGGATGAAACATACATGAGTTTATTGGCTATCTTAATGACAATAAATGGGGAATTGAGTTTAAACTGAATTTTCATAAATCGAAAATTGTTTTCCTTGACATTGAGGTTAGCAGGAATCCTGATGATACCTTAGCTACATGGGTTTTCAGGAAATTCCCCGAGTATAACTCACTTTTGCATGCCACTAGCTTCCACCCCTGACATATCATCCGGAATATCCCCAAAATCACAATTCCTCAGGATCAAAAGGATTTGTTCAGGCCAGCAAACATTTGAAGATACTAGGAATGATTTGATACAATTTTTTCGTGAGAGAGGTTACCCTTCTGGTATAATTAGCACTGCTTGTTACTGGGCTTTCACTCAAGACAGAACTAAATTGTTACAATACAAGGACAAACCAAGAGGTTTTTCTAATCCTTTGGTTCGTCTGGTGACCACATATGGATGCAGTACACGGGGTTTATGAATATAATTAACAGACGTTGGAACATTCTTATGGCCGAGGAGAGTTTACACCCTTTTTGTGTGATAGATGCTTTTTTTCATTTAGGAGAGGACATACATTGGGTTTCTTCTTTAGCCATTATAAGAGGGTGGGACCTAGCTCTATGGCTCCCACTCAACGTACACTCAGAGGTGGCCCACTGACAGGCTGCATGCCATGTGGTCATTGTACTCATTGCAACAGGGTTCAGAAAATGAGGGAATTCAGTAGTCGCAACACATCAGTAGTTTTCAACATTAATTTTTGGGCTAACTGCAGCACAGAGAGGGTTGTCTATTTGGTCACCTGTTCATGCTCCTCATTCTATGTGGGACAAACTTCTAGACCTTTTCGTCTCAGGATTGGGGAGCACCTTAGTAATATCAGGAATAAACGCCCCACTAATGCTTTCTACAAGCATGTGTGTAAACACAATACTGCATCTTTTTATTTCACTGTTATAGATTGTATTGTGGGTAAATGTACGGACAAATCAGGATGGCATGATATACTCAATTTCAAGGAATGCAAATGGATTATTAAGTTAGGAGCTTTGTTCCCACCTAGGCTTAATGACGAATTATGAATGTACCAATGAATTGTTATATGTACTACTATATATACATGAGTGGGTTTTTGTTTGCTCATGTTTACTCACTGAAGAAGGCTATTACAGCCGAAACCAGTTTGGGGCAGGTATTTTGGCTTATTACCCTCTACCTTGTTATGTGATTTTTTATTTTTTATTTTTTATGTATTAAACTGTGGGTTTCCACCTTTACTGCTAGCTTCTCTTTGTTTTGGATTCCTTGTCAGCTTGCCATACTCCTCTGCTGATATCCCTGCCTGCTCTCCCAGACTAACTAAGCTAAAAAAAAATGTAACTATTGTGATATGAAACTTTGAATGTTCAGTGTGTGTCTGATTGAGAGTGCAAACAATTTTGTTAGTGACCACTGCTTACAGGCTACAGGAGTTCAATAGCCATACCACTGAATCCTAATATATGATATGGTGATCCCACCACTGCCACCAATATATATGGCACCCCACCTCTGGCCCAGTAATCAAGGAGCCTCAGTCCTCACCACTGGCAGCAGTGGGGGATGTACATTGAGAGGATGACAGGCACACATACAGTATTTCCAAATGCATCTAGTACAATTTCCCTTAAGAGCACACAGAGACCGCAGGTAGTCCAGGGCTGGTTTCTGCCTCATTCTCCAGATCCCCAATAAGACTCCCCACTGGCATAGCTATAGCATTGAGATCAAAGCTTTGTGGCCAGGCCAATACCTCCAACACTCTCTCTGTCCAAACAGTACTTCATGCCCCTGCTCAAGCAGCTCTCACTCACACACACACACACACACACACACACACACACACACACACACACACACACACACACACACACACACACACACACACACACACACACACATGGGAAAGGCTGGCACAGATTTACTAGCTATGCCCCCTTCTGCACAGAATATAAGGAAGTTGTTACTGCTACCAGCCACCTCTTTATCTGCTACTTTAAGGCCCTTAACAAGTGCTGTCCAATCCTACTGTGTAATGTTACAAATGGATGTTTGACCAAGAGCAAGGCTACTAGGAGTAGCCCACAGTGTCACCAAATAAATATGCAAGTACTCTCAGAGCTTAAATATGTCTAAACAGGACAGCCACAATCAAAGGTTTTAATATATTTAATAATAAATAATAAAAGAACAAGACAATATTAAATATACATTTACAGTAACATCATAGCTCAAAAATCACAAAAAATATTTAAAACAATATTGCAAGACTGTCTCAAATTAATAAAGAAAACCTCTATGCTAAATTTTGCTATATTCCTGACAGAATCTAACAGGATTACTGTACCCTAATAACTTAATTCAGAGCAGGCACAGCAAATGTGGTGAGTGGATCTTGATGTTGTCAGGTCAAAGTCAAAATACAGAATATAGTCTCTCACCTAGATACTTCCAAATTAATATATCAAATATTACTACTGGGATAGGTTGAAGAATGACATAATTTCTTGTCATCTGACTCTATCCCAGATGAAATCCCCCAATGATGCAGCTGGTAGTATTTAGCATCTACATGTGAAAATACATAGACAAGGGCTTTTCTTGG
The DNA here is from genome assembly GCF_019279795.1 of Protopterus annectens. Taxonomy (NCBI): domain Eukaryota; kingdom Metazoa; phylum Chordata; order Ceratodontiformes; family Protopteridae; genus Protopterus; species Protopterus annectens. The sequence continues at coordinate 1,419,638,887 of NC_056739.1, read as the reverse complement.
ATCTAACATATATCCTGGAAGCCATAAAACAATAAAACACTTCCAAGACAATACATGAAACTTTTGGTTCTAGAAATTGTGTCTGTTACTGCACTGAAACTGAAAGATAACATCCTTTTATTACATGGCCATGAGGTAATTTAATTTCAGCTATTTTTCTGAAGTTAACCTCTTGTGTTCCAGTTTCCATTGTTAAAATATATACATCTAAACAGTTACAACAGTGCAGGTACATTTCTGTTCTAATCCAGTAGGGCATGATGTGGTTACATCTTTAAACAGCACTTTGTAAAATATCTCTTCAGCACGTCTGTATAAGCCATTTTGTATGACATACACTTCTAATACATTTGTAACACAAGCATATGAATCACATTGATATTCACAAATGAGGTATAATTATTTACAAAATTCCAGATAGCTGGGATGGCAGTATCTCCTTTCATGACAGTAACCTTTATGAACCCCCTTGGTATTTAAAGCTGTGAAGAAATCAGTAAGAAAACTAAAATTAGGAGTAAAAAGGTTGAGTTATGCTTGTGTTGTCTGTTCACTCAGAACATTGAACACTTAGTGTAGGCATTAAATAATCCAAAGGTATGTCTTATTGGGACTGAGATTTAGGCCACTTACCTTGTAAAATTTAGATTTTCTGGTAAATCTCTGAGGATTACAATCAGTCAAGAAAGCCAGCCAATAGTGTTCAGACTTCTTAGTCATCAGAAGATGCATGCTGATGCGAAATCTGTTTTTCCATTAACTTTCTAATTGCATTTGCACAACTCTCAGAATATCCTAGCAGCTTGTAAATGTGAGCCATACCTGCTAGAACTTGCAGAATGCTCATCCCCAATTCCAAACTAATTGAATGCCCAACTAACCATATAACCCTGCCTGGGATTTCCTGTACTGGAAAGCACCAATGAAACCCATGCAGAATAAGCAGCAAGAAAGTACCTCTTGTACCAATCCTGCTCTATCAAAACACCTGAATCACATGACATTAACACCCCATTAAACTGGCAAGTCACTTTGCAGGCTCTAAACTCATCAAAATGCAAAGGAAAAGGTTATCCTAGCTGTTTAAGCTGCAGCTGAGGGGATGGTGGGTGATGTCAATACAGAGGGTGATGTCAAAGACAGTTCCAACGATTAAGCAACTAACTATGGAAGAAGATTTCAAGACATAACTTGTGGCCTTTGGATGGATCACCCACTAGGATATATGGGACCAGAGTGACAAGGCTAATATCCTTTTAACACAATTAACTGGAAAAACGTTTAAAGCCTTCATTGCTCAAAGGTTTGATCTTGACATTGTCTCCAAATAAAATGGTAAGATCTTAATACTGTGATTTAAAGCATGTGCCTAAGTTTTGGTTATATACTAAGGGCTAATATTAAAAAGTAAAATTATTGTAATGTTAGCCAGTGATAAATGTACAAGTACATTGCCTGTAACTTTAAGAAACTAGGTATTGTAAACTGACTATAAAGCTGCTCAAAATTTGTTGAACTGGTAGAGAGATTTTTACTCAATGAAACTATGTTTAAAACTGAACAGTTTAAGCCTGCGATAAAGCCTGTGTTGAATTCTGATAACAAGTGAAAATCATTAATTGTATCCATACTCATTCTGTGGTAGCATTAATTCCATTCTACCCTACTTTTGATTAAGTTGATTACATGGAATGTAGCAAAGTATGTAATGAAATAGTTGATTCAGCTTTTTTTGCTGATGCGATATTGCAAAGCTCACTAAGGGTAATGCGTTAATTGATTGCAGGGAGCGGCAACACTTACTAGACTCAGGCAGTAAACGTGGTTATGGTTATAAAGCATAGTATGTTTGTAAAATAGGAAACCCTTCCTATTCCTTTTGAAAGACCACCCTATCAGTGTAGAGAAGGGGGACTGGCAGGTAAATAAGCCTATTGATTCATTTCTGTCTAACCTGGAAAAAAGGCAACACTCGGCCATTCATAAGCATTTATTTTATTTTATTTATTTATTTAACTATTTATACAGTTGTTAATTGGGTAGAGCACTGATTGCATATAACCAGCTTCAGTCAGCTCATGAAAAAACAAAAATGCATATGAATAAAAAATGAGTAAAATTACAAAAATATAAATCCAACAAAGATCAATGCACACAGTTAAAAAAAAGAGCACAATAATTTTGCTAATGATCTAGAGAGAGACAAAATCTAAACAATTTAAAAAGATATCAAAGTATAGTTATGGCAAAGCAACCTGCAAGAGAAGAATCAGTAAAACAGTAATGACAAAGTAAAATATTGCAACCCGTAATATAAAAACACAGTGGGTAGAAATATTGTTGCGGGCTTAAAGTGTTGAGAGTGGGAAGAAGAAGTGATTAGCAAAAGTGAAGAGCTGGGGTCATTCACTTAAAGATGTTGTCCAAGGACATAAAATTAAAAGATGTAGAAAATATGTATTTTGAACAGACAATGTTAAACTTTCTATCAAGTCAAAACAGAAATCCCCCATGATGAAGAATTCTAACCAGCAAGTGAGAAAGAGAAGGAGAAAATTAGCATTAATAAAAATTTAACTGGTATAGTTAAAAAAAGAAAGGAAGTACCTGGTCAGAGTTCTAAACTCATTTCTGTCAGTGTAGGCAGCACTTCAAACATGGGAAGACTGTAGGTAATGGGTATCTATAAATAAGGAAAAAAGTAAAACTGAAGATCCACTTGATATAGGGAGCAACACAAAGAAGGGAAGAAAAGGGAAACTAAAAGATAATCTTGAAGACACCCCTAATGATATTTCTATTGAGCTAAAATATAGAAAGTGTTAACAGAAGAAAGATATGTTTTATATAAGATTCATAAAGAAAAGGGAATAGAGAAAAACTAATAAGATAGAAATAGTAAAAGATACTAAAGGTTAGTAATATAAGTAATATTTTACTGGATAAAAGGTAGCTAAATAAACCTTTAATGGGCAGAATAGGTGGTTTATGCTTTGAATAGAGCAATGAAAAATGTTCTAGAGTTGTGTGTATGGATGGAAAAGAAAATCTCTCACTTTGTACTTGTTGTTTATGTTACAAAATAATTTACTGTACAGACTCAGTAACATACCTCTCAGTGGTCAGATTCACACAGAATGTTTAGATTGTTGCCTAATATGTTTGGTCTGCTCCTGTTAAAATGTGTGTGTGTGTGTGTGTGTTTCTGACAAACTGCATTGAATTGAAGTCACTAAATAATGACATACATTTGAGTTTCAGAATTCATATTAAACTCTGCAAGCTAGCACAAAACCTGTTAATTTAACAACATTCTAAGTTTATATGAGCAGTATTTAAAATCTGTCCCTTTATTTTACATCTTTCTTCCCCATTATTTAAGGTTCTGTCCAGATTTCTTGTGTTAAGAAGTTAAGAAGTATGCTTAGTAAGGAAGATAATCAGTACATCATCTATTTGTGCCTAACCCTTCTAGAATCTTAGTGATGATGTTAATACATGCTCACATACTAGGAAGACAGCAAGGAATGGACAAAACTAAAACAAAGATCCTAGTAACATTTTCATGGCCAAGAATAATGAAAGAAGTTAAGAACGTCTGTGCTGGATGTTTTGAAAGCAAGAAAACAGCCATCATTGAGGCTTTAAAAATCTCTTGTTATTCTAATCCTCTCACAGAAGTGGCATTTGTACACATTACTGCTGGAATCCTAGGGCTATTGGTAAAATCCAGGATTGGATTTCAATATATCTTGGTTATTTTGAAGTATGCAATTAAGTACCTTCATGCCATCCCTCTTTGTAATACCAATGCAAAAGCTATAGCTATGGTGTTAGTTTTATTATTTTCCAGAGTATGGATCCCTAAGGAGATATTCATTGACCACGGTACTCCATTTATTTCCGGAATGATACATGAACACTGCCAATGTTTTAAGTTCAAACAAAAATGAAAGCCACATTTGGTTTAATGGATAAGATCATCACGTCTGATACACAAAGTGCAAGATTTGATTCTGACCTCCAGTCAATGTCTGTATGGAGTTTGCATGTTCTCCTTGTGTTGATTTGGCATTCCTCTCACCTTCCAAAAATGTGCTGAGTTTTTCCACGTGAAACTCATCTGAGAATGGAGTTAAGGCCAGCAGCACAGACCCTGGATGGTGCCTATCAGGGGAACAGTTGTATAGGCCAACTGCTTTGGGCATCAGCTGTGACGCAGTATCCTCTAGATAGAAGAATATGGACCACAGACTGCACACTGTGTCAGGGCTAGCCACTCACTGGTGTAAAAATTGATTCTATGTGTTTGGGTCATGAAAACTAGTGTCACTAAAAATAGGCATGAGAATGTATTTGGCAGTGATAAGTGGGTTTAGGATTCAGCCTACTATGATCTATGCCAGAGGCCATTGCTAATGGTGAGAGGGGTCTGTGTACACCTATTGGCCAGTGTGTGCCTGCCATAAAGCATAGTAGCCCTGAGTCAATAAGCTACTGGACAGTCAGTGCCCAGCTTGAATTACCCAAGATAGCTCTGGGTGGATATAAAACCAATCTACCTGCCAAACATAAACTAAAGATTGATACACTCAGTATATAGGTTCAATGACCGGATGAAGCTTGGAAGTGGATGACATGTTGGTAAGAAGAAGGCTGGACATCCTCCATATCCATGATACAGGATGAAAGGAGAGTGCAGTAAAGTAACTTGGCCTGGGATCCAGAGTCTTCTACTCAGAAGGAGGAGGACAGACTAGAAATGGTGTGGGAATTTTAGTAAGGGAGAACCTTCAGATGCTGGTGACAGATGTCATTAGAATTAGAGACAGACTCATGGCAATCAGACTCCAGAGTAAGGATAGAGCAGTATTCATAATCTCAGCCTATGCTCCACCATAGAGTTGTGATACAGAGGTAAATACAACATTTACAAAACTTGCTAGATAAAGATGGATAACATGAGTTGCTGTTGTTAATGGGAGACCTAATACATATAGTGAGAAAGACAGAAAAGATATGAGGACTGCCTGAGTTCACTTGGGTGAAGCAACAGGGATAAAGTATAGGAGATTCTATTCATCTGTGTGGAAAGTGGCTTGATGGCGGCTAACACACGGTTCAGTAAGAGACAGAGTCAAAAGATTACATCCAAGAGTGGTCAACAAGCTACACAGGGAAAAATCATCCAAGTAAGGAAAGAGCACTGGGGGTCAAATCAGCAATTGCAAAGTCATCCCCGCTGATGTGGTCATCCCACAATATAAACCACTAGTTGCCACAGTCAGATTCAATCAGTGGTCAGAGAAGGCTCTTAGGTCAACAGAGGCTAGGCTGAAGATGTGGAAGCTGACTGAAGAGAAAGCATAAGAGTAAAATAAGGACTCAGGGCTCTAGTGTCTCAGGAAGTAGGAAAAATAAGTGGGGCTGAAAAAGAAGAATGGCAATGCCTCAAAATATCATGAATGAGGACTATAGAACAGATATTCTGTTGAGCCAGGTGTGGAAATATGATACACAAGGAAAGCTTGTGGTAGAATGCACAACTTCAGGAAGCCACTGAATGAAAGAGTGCAGGAAAAAGTGGGATACAGAAACAACAGAAAAAAGCTAAGAAGGAATGCTGGATGACTAGCAAAGTTGCTAACAAGGTAGTTGCAATAGCAAAGAACAAGGTATCAGAAGTAATCTACCAGCTTCTGGAAAGTGACTTAGTAGATGGCACAAAGAAATTCTGTCAGGTTGCAAGGGAAAGACCGAAATATAAAGAAGATAGTTATCAGATAATCACTAGTCCACAGGACATTGAAGGCAGAAGGAAGGAGTACATCCAGCAGAAAAAAAATGTAATATCCCAGACACAGCCTACAATGAAAAAAGAAGAAGAGGAACTTATCCTAGAAGAAATTAGAACAGCACTACAGAAAATGAAGTCAGGGAAAGCAATAAGTTCAGATGATGTCAGAGCAGATATGCTCAAGATGTTGGGTGAGTTAGGTGATAAATGGCTACTGAAAAACTCATAGCAGTATGGAGAGAACAGTGTAACCTATATGACTGGAAAATAAGCATACTAGTGTGAATGCACATGAACAAAGAGGGCATCCACAACTGTGGGCAGTATAGAGGCATTTAATCTCCTGTCACACTGAATGAAAATTCTGGAGATGATGGCTAACAAATGAATGCAAAGAAAAGTAGAAATTAAGAATGAAAATGAGCAATTCAGATTGAGATCAGAAAGCAGCAGAACTGGCTGATGTTTGCAGTGAGACAGATAGCTAAGAAGAAGCTAGAGATGAGTAAAAAGTCCAAATGGGCCTTCCCAAACTTGGAGAAAACATATAGTCCTAATAAAGCTGATATGGGTACTTCTGTTTTTGAAATCCCAGAAATATTATTATAATTTGTGCAGGCTATGTATAAGGACCCAATGACACAAGTACTGACAGTTCTTGTTCTCATGGAGGGGTTTACAGTGGGAGTGGGTGTGCACCAGGGTTCATCTCTGAGCCCACTACTGTTTATACTATTGATAGACTGCATTAGGGTTGGATGAGGCAGATGAACAAAGCTACTGTATGGCAATATTGTGACATTACTGGCAGATTCTGATCAAGAATTTTAGCAAAGGCTAGGGGAATGGAAGTCAAAACTGAAGGCACGTGCGACTAAACTGAGTACAGCTAGGACAACTGTAATGGCTGAAATGGGGAAAGTCAGCATTAGCTGAAAACTGAGATAGAAGGGAAATAGTGGAACAAGTTAACAGCTTCAAGAAAACTAGAATTAGACAGGCTGCAACCAACTGACACAGAGTGTCACATGACAGAAGAATACCAAAGAAGCTGAAGAGTAATGAGTATAAAACAGTACTATCAGCAGTACTACTGTATGATACTGAAACATGGGCAGTGAAGGCAGAGCAGTTGAGGAATCTAGAAGTGATGGAGATGAAGTGCCTAAGATGGATGTTAGAACACACAGTGTGGGACAAAGAAATGAGGAAATTAGAACAGAAACCCAAGTAGCTCCAACATCAGAGAATGTTTAGGAGAACAGATTACTGTGGTTCTGGTAAATGGGGAGCAAAACAGAAGACAATTTGGGGAAGAAGATTAATTCAGACAGGAAGAAGGGTAAAGAAACCAAAGATGCCCAGCAAAATTGATCAATGGAGTGTGCAATAGAAGACATGTGACAATCAGGCATGACTGTAGGAGATAGAAGAGTGGCATTGAATCAAGATAGATATGATAGTTGATATGACACCCAGACCTTGTGCAGAAAATGGGAAAACAGGGTGGATGATGATGATGATGAACTACAAACCTTTGCATGCCATCCCCAGATAAATTAGTAGAGCATTATAACCAAGCATTAAATCCATGCTGAGAAAAAATAAGTGTAAAGATAAATGGGGCTAATATTAAAGAGTTGCTTGCCAATATCACTGTCTTGTTTCAAAATGTATTACAGATTGCTAAGAGGTGACCAGCATCTGGCATACAAGGCATCCTCTGACTCAGTAGTGGTGGATTTAATGTGCATTAGCCAGTTAAACAGCATGAGAAATACTTGGTCTAGGAATCTAAACCCCTTCCACAACATCAACAGAAAGGTTTGGAGGAACAGGTGTATCTGGCAGAGAATACCACTGCTCAGGAATAAACTTCCCATCAACATAAAACAAAGTTCATCCCTGTCTCTATTCAAGTGCAACTTGGATCTTTGGATGAGAAACAGAGAATTTACAAAGTGTAAAGTAAACCAGCACCACGACACTTGATACTTAAACAGCATAAAATGTATTATAGCTTGCAAGTACCAGACTTTGCCCAATAGAGGCTTCTTCAGGCAAATAGTCAGCTGATTTAAATCACATGCTAGTACTAGACTTTCACCAATACAGGCTGTACTAAAAAAGCAAGTAAAATAAAACAAAATGGTTTCCCTTACAATTTGTTTTATTTTACATGATTTTTTTGTACACCAGCTTTTTCTACACGACAGAAGTAAACAGAGAATTTACTCCAGGACCATCCCCTGTACAAGTAATGGACAGCTGCAGCTCCTAAATGCTTTACGCCATGAATGGGTCCCCTTAAATTATCTGTGGTATGATCCCAGTTATTTTCCTTAGGGGTGATATATAAATATTGACCATTGGTTGGTTAAGGCCAATCTCAACCAAATGTGATACTTTAATTTGAGCATAAAAAGGAAAACTGGCTAGGCTTAATCTGACCCACAAGGGCAGATAACCCAGTACTTACTTATGAACTTGTAAACCCATGATGTTGCTTACATAAGGCTAACCTTCAAGATAAAATGGCAACTTTGCAGCAGTTGGCCTCATAGTAGAAGTAAATGGAAGACTTCTTAGAAATTTGAATGAAAAATAGTCATAAGATAAAAAGAAGAGCTGGTTATGTGCAAACATGGTTGTTTTCCTTATAGAAAAGTAGGCCAATTTAGTGAGTCTTTCTAGAAGGTGCAACTTGAGAATTATTAACCTTCCAGGACAGTTAGAGCAACAAGTTCAAATGAAGTTTAGTAGTATTCATTTCCAAAAACTTTTAAAACCAAAAGGCACCTTCAATAATTGATGGAGTGCTCACAATTCATACTAACTTCTGTGACAATCAAATCAACAAATCTTTAGTCAGCTGAAACAAATATGTGTTAAACTTTGAACTCCTTGGCTTTCTGAGCAGGGAAACTATTTTAAGCCTGTTTAAGCAGCCAAGGAGAATGATTCAGATTGCTGACACTCCATTTATGTATTTCCCTGACTATTCAGCAGCTTTGTTTTCCAGGAACAAAGCATCTACTTCAATCATCCTTCTTACCAAGGCTATATCTTACAGAATCAACAATGTGCAGCAGGTATTAAAGGAGGATAAGAAATCTGTTTCTATAAAATCATGTATGGTTAGTAGAAGAGATTTGCTAACTGGTGCTAAATTAAGAATCAGGACCCTTTTAAGGCCTGGATCCTTTGGTTCTTCAGTATATGTGTGAGTTATTATCCTCTGCCATTTCTTACTCTTCTACCAAGATTCAACTCTTAACCAACTCTGCTTCATTCCTCTTGGATCTCCCTTTCTACCCAGTCTCAAATGAAACAGTTTTTGAAAAGGGTTTTTTGTATTCATCCACCTAGAAGACAGGTGGCTCCTTCTTGGGATTATTCTGCAACACTACTTTTACTACTCCCCTGGTCTAGAGTATTGAATCTGATAGAAGTGTGGAAACAAGATCTTCAAATGACTGAGTCATAATTAATAATAATGCCTTTTTATTTTCTATTTTTACAGTATAATCTCTTAGCTTCTTTGATATTTCATCTTTTTAGCATCATTAAAATAGTTGCTCTTACAAAACACTTTTGAAAATGTGCTGTATTAATGTATGAATCATTATTATTATTATTATTATTATTATTATTATTATGTATCATACAATTTAAAACAGCAGTAGAATTCGTAAGAAATGAAATTTCTCTGCTATCCTAGCCCAAGTCCTACTACCACTGTACTAAACCAGGAGCAATAACAAGTCCTGCCTTGACTCAAGCAATCATGACAAGCTCCATCTCTAACCTTGTATGTAAAGGTAAAGTTATTGAAAGTGTTCTTTATTCACACCTTGATTCTTTTCTATTGTAGTATCAAATTAATGAACCAGATGAGACAAGAGTCAGCGCTAGATACAGTAAGGAGACACATTCACATGCGTCATGTGTGACAGCTCAACATTATTGTTCCATCTCGGTACTCCTTGAGCTCTCCTCTGAATTTGATACATTAGATTATGGCATTTTTATAGATCATTTGTGGACATACAGTGATTCTTGGTGTGTTGTTCTGGACTGGTTGCCCACCTGTTTCTCTCTGGAAGGTACTCTCTGTACTTAACAGGTTCATAGTCAAGTACTAGACTAGCTGCCCTTGTGGGCCATTTTAAGCCTATCCAATTTTCCACTCAATGGTAAGACTCAAACCCTGTACCTTGTGTCTATGATGTAAACACCTTAACCATTATACCAAAACATCATCCTACTAACTTCTGTAATTTCTGGTGTCTGGGGTTTGGTTCTGGTTCATTTATTATTCTACACACACACACACACACACACACACACACACACACACACACACACACACACACACACACACACACACACACACACACACACACGTGTGTATGATTCCATTAGGATGATCCATACATTTTCTTCTCCTTTGCTCACGACAAAAGACTCCCTTGGTAAACAATTTGAATGCACCCAAAAATGGATGAATTGCACCATCCAAACAATGGCTAAACCTGCCATGCCCCTCCTGGGAACTTAAATTGGCTGGTTTTAATTCTCTGCATCATTAATGGGGGTAACACAATATAATATATTAATAAGGTAAGTAATGTTTTTTGATACCAGGCTGACAGTAAAGGTATGTTGTCATTATTTCTCAAGTCATGTTGTGTCTATTTAACTATTATTGTGTACATCAAATACCTTTTTCCTCTAAAGTGACTGCTGTAGAATTTGCCTGGTTTGATCTCCTTCTCCTCTTATCTCATCTGTTGTATCTTTGTTTACTCTGGGCTTCCTAATACTGAGCTTGACCAGTTAAAGGTACTGTAAATTTCTTCAGTCTGCTTGCTTACATGTACTGTAAGCTGAAATAATATTACACTGGTCCTGCAGACCCTGTATTGGGCACCTCTTTGTCACAGATACTTTGTCTTTTGCCATGTATCACATTCAGTGTTCTAGTGTCTGTTTAGCTCTACACATTAGGGTCCCACGTATAAAAAATGTTCTCATTACATAAACTCCTGTTAGACCCTCGTATTCCTCACAAAGGTGAAATTTTGGAGGCTTCTTCTGACTGTCTGAATATGTGTAAGTGCTACTCTTTTTCTGTTGGGTATCTTGCCTCTTTGTTGGTGATTACTTATAACAAGGAAGCGTAACAGGTTTGCATAAGTTGTTTTCAAAAATGTCAGAATTATTACTGTAAGTGACAGCTGTCATGAGAGATAACTGATAACATCCCAATATCAGAAACTGGCTGGCTACTTTTACTCAAAATATATTGTTTTGCTTGTTTTTCTAAAATAGAAAAATAACTTAGCATGCTGGGAGTGTGATAAGTAACTAGCTTGGTAGCAATTAACTACATCTTCATAATTTTTTTTTCCAATAATTTTTATTTTTGTTTTACATTTGCAAAAACCATAACCATTCCATATTTACAAAATTACCATATTTGCATGTTATACATTGTGGATAAAGTAGAAACATGTCGGTCATACAACATACCTAATTACAATATATACAAAGATGCTTTCCCAATTAATGTCATTAGTCTAAAAACAGCACATACAAAAAAGATACTTCATCCATAGTTAAGTTGTGTACTCATGGGAATACTTCCAGTTCATAAGATATGATGTACCTGGTGCTTTATGCCAATAAGATGTTATAGGACTGTTCCCAGATTGCTCGGACTTTCATATTTTTTGTTTCTTTTGTCCAGTACTATTTTATGTGCTAGTAGATGTTTAATAGCAGATTTCTTGAATTCCTCCCAAGAGATACTTACAGGATCTAACCATTTGTGAGCTATATATAGCTTAATTAATAAGAAAATCATTATAAGTGGGTTAGCTCGTTTTCCTGAGATGTTGGCTGGGAGGATGTGTTTTGATGCTCGATACCCCATTTTTTGCAGTTGTAACTTAAGGGAATTCCAAAGCTTGAAAACACATTTACAACTCCAGAATATATGTAGTAGGTCTGCAATATGGTCTTTATAGTGTGGACAGTATGGGGACTTAGTTGCATTGAATTTGTGAAGAATTGCTGGGGTGAAATAAGCATTATTATTAATCATGAGTTGCGTGTAAGAGTACTTTTTAAGTGGAATAGTTTTCAATGTTAAGTTGATTGCCTTTTCTATTTGCTGGTCATCCATATCTGGTTTTAATTTTCTCCAGTAATTAGAGAAGAGAAGGTCTTTCTGGAATTTGATTTCCCCTATCATTTTGTATGAGTTCATTATTGCTTTCCTTGACATTAACATAGTCTTCCAAAGTAGGGTACAGTTTTCAATGTCACGTTTGAGTAGGGTAAGGTTTTGGAGGTGACTGGAACACACCTCTTTGATTTGTCTTAAAATTATTATATATACTTTAGGTAAGTTTAGATTACTTCTTAATTCATGAATTGTGCTATTGAGGAATGGGTAGATATCTTGGATTCTCTTATGTTTTAACCGAGGGAAGGAGTCTAGGTTTAGCATCTTGTTATTTATTTTTAAGTTAGGATTTTTATGGAGGGGTTGTAGTATTAACATAGCTTGTCCAAGGTTTAAGGAGTGAAAAAGTTTTTGTGTTATATTTATAGAATGTTTTAGTGGCTCTATTATGTTATAGGCTTGTAAATCTTTTTTTATTTAAGAAGGGAAGTGCTTTGGGATTGATGTTTAGTGTTTTTATGTACTTATAGTATATTGTTACCCAGGTGGTTAAGCAGTCTTTGCCGAGGGGTCACACTCTGCTATTCTCAGTATTCTATTAGTGTTGATAATAGAGTAGAAGGTTTTGAAATCTGGCAAATTCAGACCCCCTTTGTTCTTGGGAAGTGTTAGCTTTTGATAGGAGATTCTGGTCTTTTTAGGTTCCCATACAAATTTTGCTAGAAAGGTATGAATTTGTTTGAAGAATTTATTATGTATAGTTATGAGATGTCATAAATATATATATATTAATATAGGTGGTATGTTCATTTTAATTATTGATACTTTAGACAAAAATGGTAGCTTAAGGTTATTCCATCTTTTACAATCTTGTGTTATGTTTTGCCATTGAAGAGTTACATTATGCTGGTAGAATTCCTTGTTATTCTGAAAGAAAGTAATCCCCAGGTATTTGGTTTCTTCTTTTATTTTTATTTTGTCTAAGAGGTATTAGGGAGATGAGTCTAGGAGGCCTTAAGGGGAATATATTAGTTTTATTAAGGTTTAATTTGCAGTTAGACATGTATGAGAATTGTTCAATTGTGTTTATTATTTTGGTCATGTCTGAACTTGGTGTAGTAAAGTATATGTTTAAATCGTCTGCAAATGCTGAGAGATAAACTTTGAAGTTATGTATTGAGGGGGGATTATGATATGTATTTTGTTTAATATATAGAAATAGGGGTTCTAGGTAAAGGTTGAAAAGAAAGGGTGATAGCGGGCAACCTTGTCTTGTTCCATTTTTTATCGAAATTCTGTTTGACCATGTTTTGTTTATATGTAGGGATGTATATGGATTACTATAGAGAATTTGAATGATCTGTATAAAAGTTTTAGGTATGTCAAAGTGAGGGAATGTTTGCAGCAAGAATTCAAGATTGACCCTATCAAAAGCATTGTGGGCATCTACTACCATTGTAAAGATGTTGGTATTTCTCTGATTTGCAAAGGATATTAATGCTTCTAATGTTAGCATGTTGTCACTGGTCTGTCTATGTGGTGTAAACCCAGATTGTTCTGGAGAAATGATTTTCTCTATCAGATTTTTAACTCTGTTTGCGAGTATTGAGGTCAGGATCTTGGTGTCTATATTTAGAAGAGAGATGGGTCTATAGCTATCTGGATTTTTAGGGTCCGCTTGGTCTATTAATACAAAAATAGTTTTAGAGGCGTTAAAGTGAATATCATGTATGTTGTTATTTATTATATAGTTCAGCACGTGGTATAATAATTTGGCAACTAGTGGACTGAAGGATTTATAAAATTCTGAGGTAAGACCATCCGGTCCTGGGGCCTTGTGTGGTTTTAGATATTTAATTGTTGTGGTTATCCCATTAATAGAAATGGGTTCAGTTAGTATTTTTTGTTGATCTAAATCTAGTTTAGGGAATTTTAGTTTTTGAAGAAAAAGATCCCTATCCTCCTTCGAGGCTTGTAGGGTTTATTCTCTATATGTTTGAGTATATATTTGTTAAAATACTTTGATAATATCCTCATTTCTTGTATAGTTTTTCCCTTGGTAATTTATTTCTGCTATAACTGAGCTGGAATTTTGTTGAGCGATAATTCTGGTCAATGCTCTGGAAGGAATTTGGGGTTCTTCTGCATAATTCGCCAACTGTCTTGTATCATAAAAAGATAAATTTCTGCTCTCGAGGATATATAGGTCTCTTTGTATTTTTAGGAGGTCCATTTCCATTTGATTATTAGGGTTATTTATCAATTCTTTCTCACGTTGTTCTATTTTCTCCTTTATTTTATGTTCCTCTTTCAGTTAGATTTTTTTATAATATGCTGCCTTTTTAATGAAAGTTCCTCTGATTTGTGTTTTGGTCAATGCCCATTATATATCCATTGATGTTTGGGAATTGAAGATATTTGCCAGGGATGTTTTTAATATATCCTCAATCTCTTTTACTACATCTGTTTTGAAGAGCAGATTAGGATTTAGTGACCAGTTATTAGCTCTATTGTTTAAAAACCTTTTTTTGTCCCAGTTGATACTCAGTGTAACTTTGGAATGATCTGACAGAGATCTAGTGTGTATGACTATTGTAGGGTCCATGTTAATGAGTATGTCTGAGATTAAAAAGAAGTTTATTCTCACCCACATTTTATGGCATTGGGGGTAGAATGTGTAATTCCCAGTTTTGTTATCTTTATCCTCATATTTAAAGGGGTCATATAGTTTGAAGTCTTGTTTAAGTTCATTTAAAGCTATCGTAGCTTGTCTGTTATGTAGCTTGGTTGGGCTCGATTTATCCTTTCCTGGGTTTTGATATGTGTTCCGGTCACCACCAATTATTAGATAATGATCTTCCAGTTGGTTTAGAATTGGGTACAGTGACATGAAAAAGAGATGTTGGTTGCTACAAGGTGCATACACATTTAACACCATTATGGGTTTTGGAAATACCGTGTTAGTAAATGTTACATAGCACCACCTTCCCTCTTTGTCAGCCTTAGTTTCAAGTATTTTATCCTGAAAATGTTTTTTTAATTATTATGGTCACCCCAGCACTGTTAGTTTTGTCCCCAGAAGCTGTAATTTGTCTTATCCACTTTTTTTCCCCAATATCTGTCCATTGCTCTGAAGTTAAATGTGTTTCTTGTATTAAGATGCGATTAGCTTTGGTTTTCAGGGCTAAATGCAAAAATAGTTTCCTTTTTTCTTTATTTTGTAGTCCTTTAACATTCCACATTTCAATTTCCCCCATTTATGTGATATATATGCTTGTTTTAACTGATCTATATGTTAATTTAGATTTATGGTTTTTGTATGTGTTGTTATAGTGTGTCATTGGAAAGCATCTAACTATTCCAGTCCCTACACTGTGCCTACCCACTATACCCCTGGACCAGGAATAAACAGGGGAATACAATGTGATTTTAGTATGTACCATAAGATTCCCACTAGTATTAAATTATGTTTTTCTTTACGTATAAGTTTGTGACATGGTGTTCCCCTTATGTTACTAAATACAATACGGACAAAGCTTAACAGACTAGTTCTCTACAAAAAACACTGCTGCGTCATATCCCTAGTCTCAACCTTTAAACTATTATACCATTAGAGTGCAGTGGCTAAAGCACAAGACACACAGCTTATAAGTTTATGATCTATTCCTCCTAAAAGTGCATTTTTAAACAACATGTTAATGATCAAATTCTCAATTAGATATGGCAAAATTTACAACAATATAACCTATATTTTAAGCCAGACATGTCATATTTAAATGATCCTTCTCCATATAGTTCTCTTACCTTCCCTCTTCTTATATATATAAATTACCCAGCTTCTGTGTTCAGGCATTCTTCTGTAGCAATGTATAACAAACTGAGATTGCATTATTGGCATCTAAACAGAAGTGGGTATATGAGGGAAAAAAAAAGGATTGCAAGCTTAGGCAGGTATATATACTTCTAAGACCTGCTTGTTTAGATATTTATAACTTCAGCAGTCAGTTAGGTTATATTCATATTGTCACATAATTCCTCTCCTCTAAACTGCTTAAACTCTCATTCCGGCAGTTATTCCAGTTAAACATCATTATTTCTATCAAGAACCATTTACCAGTCTCTACCAGACTCACATCCAGAAATTAAGACTGGATTCTTTACAATAAGCTTGTATTGGAGAATCAAAGTCACAATTTTGTTTTGGTAAAACAGTACCTTATTCTTCTGATTCTTCAAAGTCATGTTTGCAGGCTTTACTAGTCATCTTTCAATCAGTTATCTTATTAATTGTTTTATGTCAATTTTTGTGATTTTGAGTCAGAAATCACTTCTTGGTCTTGCTGTACCTTCCTTTTAGGTCGTTGTGGTTTTATAGTGAAGATTTTGAGCTCAAAGGGGGACTGTTTTAGCATACCAGTTTCCTGGGAACTGATGTCATCTTATATTATGTGCATCGGAAATTGCAGTTGAATTTTAATTCCTACCCGGTTTTCATTTCCTTTTCCTGTGTTCCTAGTGGCTCCCATCATTGATTTAAGGGCCTAGGCAGCAAGGGGAAGCTCTCAGGGTGTGTATCCCATCAAAAACACTCAAAAATCGGTCTGATTTTTACTCAAGGGTCATTTTTAATTTCCAGGCATTTTATTTAGTTTCTGGAGGTGGAATCTGCTTGAAAACTGACAGGAAAGTCTCTTTTGCTTCCTTAGGGTTAGCAATCATGTATTTAACATCTTTTACATTGAAAATTAGAAGGTTTGGGTATTTCATCTGGAACTTTATTTTCTTTTCTATCAGAAACTTGCAGTATGGAGACAGAAGTTGCCTTGCTTGCCTTATCTGAATAGACAGATCTTGAGCAAAGGAAATTCCACTATTATTCCAGGTGAGTGTCCCTTTCTTCTTTGCTGCAAAGAGTATTTTATTTACATCTTGATAGTTTAAGATTCTGGCATACACAGGTCTTGGTCTCAAGGATGATTGAGCTTCTCTCAGAGCTCTGTGGGCTCTGTCTATTATTATTTGTTGTGTTGCTTCAGAATCATCAAGTAAAGATTTTAGTATGAGTTTGATAGTTGGTATTAGATCAATGTGTGACACAGTTTCAGGGATTCCCCTTATGATAATATTGTTTCTCCAAGCTTTTGCTTCTAAATCTATTATTTTTGCTTGTAGACTTTGCAGCTCATTGTCTTGGGAATCAGTTCTCTGAGATATAGAGACTAATTTTATTTCATTTTCTAATATTTTTGCTTCAGATTTTTCAATTCTGGTTAGAATTTGATTAAATGAATCTCCAAATGTTTGAAACTGTGTGGATAAGTCCTGTATTGCTTGTTGAATGGGCAACAATGCTGTTTTTATATCTTCCAGTCTAGCTGGCTCTTCTGACTTGATTTTATTTGCATGCTTGGAATTGTCAGATTGCTTATTTGTCCTCTGTCTTTTTTGAGTTGTGTCTTTGTCTGGTGAGGCTAGTATCGAGAATTTGGTTTTAGTCGTTAAAGTCTCCATATTATTTTATTCTTTCGACATCTTGCTTTTAGGTAAGTTTTGCAGACTTTATGTATGACTGCAGGGCCACAGTACCACACAGCTACAGATGATTTCTAGAATCTTAGTTAATCCTTTTGTTTTAAAAGGAAGCTGTTGCTTTTTTCCTTCTTTTGAATGCTGTTTGTTGTCTGGAATAGATATTCAGTCGTATTTATTTGTTTTTTAGTCTGCACTGTCTTCTGGGTTTATTATAATCCAGGGTATTTCAGAGAGCTAGGTGCTTGCAGTGTTCACAGAACAGTGGCCATCTTGAACTCCGCATCTTCATAAAATTTTAACTACAACTAAAGCAAACTGTTAAGATAAAATTCTGTTAATTTGCCCTTTGTTATTTTTATAAATGTATTTACAGTTTTAGCAGGCCCCTTACTCAAAATGTGAGTTTTACCACAATCTCTGTCTCATACAAAAAAGAAAACAAAGTGTAGCACAATTCCCTACTTCTATCAGTAATTTGGGGTTAGAATTCAGACCAACACCAGTAAAATAATATTTTTTTAAAAAACAGTAAATGTAATGTTTCCCTTTCTGTGATTTAATTTTAGCACAGACTGATCATGGTCATGGCACTAAATCTTTCATCTTCAAGATAAAAGGAGAAACAAAAGAAGAAAATGTGGAAAACATAATGACAATTTCAGCAGGAAAAGTCATGTCATTGTTAACAGTAGATGTTATGTAGTCCTATCTCACCGTAATTCTTGCTGGATGGTTTCTGAGCCGATTCTTGGCTCTGACTTGGCTGATACTAAACTCGAGAGCTTTTACTGGCTCGAGGCTAACCCCTACCCCATGGTGCCTCACAGCAATTCACAAAAAAGAGAAGATAACACCAACACCACGATGCAGATAAAAAACAGGGAAACTTTATTGCTCAATCAATGCTAGTACTTAGACTTTCACCATAAGGCTTCATCAGGCAAATAAGTCCAAAATTACAAACATCTCATTTAAATCATTCCTCAAAATCATGTGACTGAAGTAAACCAATCTTAAAGAAACTTGTTATAATTTGTTTCTGATCTCTTTTAAAACAGGTTTCAAACTAAAATTTTCATTCAAACCTAGAAATTCATATGCCTTAAATCTTAAAATCCATTTGCTTCCCTCTAACTCAGTGTAATTGGTCAAGTCACCCCCTCTAACCTCTTTATAAATATTTTGTAATATAAAAAAATTAAAAATGTGTGACGCATATGTTTGTTTAATGTGCCGATAAAGTGCATTCATATCTATTTCCCTTCTAATTCCTGATAGATGTTCACAAATTATGTCCTTAAGTCTTCTGTTGCTTTTACCTATATAGAACACATTACATTGTGTATACATAGCTTTATAGATTATATTCATAGTATTACAACAGCCATGACTCCTAAAATAAAAATTATTTTGTTTGATAGGTTGTATAAATTGAGTTCCAGTAAAAATATATTGACAGAAACTACAATTAAAACATTACAATTAAGATTTAAGATTTAAGGCATATCAATGTCCAGGTTTGAATGACAATTTTAGTTTGAAACCTGTTTTAAAAGAGATCAGAAACAAATTGTAACGTTTCTTTAAGATTGGTTTACTTCATTTACATGATTTTGATGAATGATTTAAATGAGATGTTTGTAATTTTGGACTTATTTGTCTGATGAAACCTTATGGTGAAAGTCTATGTACTAGCATTGATTGAGCAATAAAGTTTCCCTGGTTTTTATCTGCATCATGGTGTTGGTGTTATCTTCTCTTTTTTTTGTTAGTTGGACCTATATTGGATACACCAACTTTGTTTATGAGGTGGCCCTTTTTTCTTCATTGGATTTTGCCTCATGGCAATCCCCCAGATCTCGTTTGCCGCGAAAGCTTCGAGGTTGTCTCCTTACTAGCTCATTAGCTAAGTAGAAGATTTTTTGATAAATCTTATTATTTCTCATCCTTTTTCTTCACTTTCTACCTTTAATAGTTGTTAGTTATTACCTGTGTGATTGTGGTTGAGTGCTTGATCCCCTATTCCACATTTTTAGGATTGTACGGCCCGTTTTAGTTAGAGAGCCATAGTTGACCTTTTAAATTAGAGGGCCTTTCCTCTCTGAGTGCTAGTCCTTCTTCCTTTAAAAAAAAATGTTTTTCTTCTCTTCATAACTTTGCTATAGTTATAGTTAGTGTTGTTGTTATTGAAAATTGTTGTTAGCCTTGTTTTCTTGTCAGCTTGTTCAAAGAGAAAGACAGAGAACATAAGGAACACCTCCCTTCAGGGTTCAAGTAATGTGACAAGTGTTCACAAAAAATGTCATTGACTGACAGTTACACTAGCTGTGTGTACTGTCTGGGAGAGGCTCACTTACAAGAATCCAGTACCTTTTGCCATGCCTTCACTACTAGGGTTCTTAATGAGAGGAAATGTAAATTAATAGACAGGGGTCGTATGACTAGTTCCTTCCAGGAACAGCTGGAACTTGGTCAGACAGCTCCCAAAACTGTGAAGAGAAAATATTTGGTTCCAGCGTTGGAGCCATCTAAAAAGTCTAAAGTGATGGAGCCAAGGAGTTCCAGCTCTGATTCTGCTTCTTCTGTCTCAGTGCCATCAGTTTCTTTGGTGCTGAGGCAACCTTCAGTATCGAGACATTCACCAGCTATCAACCCTGTTTCACCAACATTGAGGTCTCCTATTTTAAAGAGAAGGAGATCTCCTTCTGTCTCCACCCATTCCTCCAGGACACTTTCAGATGAGGACATCAAATGGGTGGTGAAGAGGCTGCTCTGTGACTCAGCTCTGGCTAAAAAGTTAGCGCTTCTGGACCCAAAGGCTTCGGAGCCATCTCATTTACAGACTACTGCTCCTCCTCCAACTGCTTCGCTCTCAGAACCAAATACTTTGCGTTCTTCTGTGTTGGATCCTTCAGTTCTTAGAATTTTTCCTGCTTCCTCGGAACCAATAACTCTATCCTCAGTGGCTCAGAGCCAAGGGATCTGGGAGCCAATGCTCTTGAGTTGACTCTGAGAGGGATAGTCACCCTGGCTTTTCTTCAGAACTGACCCTCCCTCTTGGTGCTTTGGCTTGACTGAGCTCGGTTCCCATGTCTGTTTCGGAATCTGTCCCTCCTGCTCTGAGCCAACCTTCTATCTCCTCGGAATATAGAGGTCATCTTCGGAGTGGGGTGGAAAGGCCTTCAAAGCACTAGAGAAAGCTTTGTCTAGTTCGAAAGCCCTGCTTTTGGTCCCAATGTCCCAACAGCAGCTGGCAGCAATTTCTTCTCCCCCACCACCCCCTCAGCATAGGGAACCAGAGAATCAAGCAGCCCCCATTGGAGGTGTCCCCTCTTCCGAGACCTCCTCAGATTATCCCAATGGAGACATTCCTTGGAAGAGACTTTGTAAGAGGAAGCACATTGACTCACCTGAGTCTGTCATGTCAGACACTGATTTGGATGAGTCAGAAGGGTCCCCTAGATCCCCCTCTGAGGATGTCTCCTTTTCTGACATCCTTGAAATCATTAGACAGAGGGGGCGATTGGAAGACCTCTAACCCTACTGAGGATGAATCAGTGTACCTTGAGGCCTTTGGTTCCCGACCTTGCAACTCCTGGGTGACACCACCTTATGACCAGCTCTTGGCGGTCATATCCCAGAAAGCCTGGACCACCCCAGACACAGTGGAGCCTGTCCCGTGGAGTCCAAGTAAATTTATGACTGCTCCAGAAGATAAGTCCTTTCTTTCTAAGGGAGTTCTAGTTGATGCTATGGTGGTAGCTGCGGCCACTAAAAAGGACTTGTCCGAGACATCTTCTAATGTCCATCCTCCTAATAAGGAGTCCAGGATGATGGATAGGTATGGAAAGCATACCTTCTCTTCAGTGGCATTTACCTTAAGATCGCTGAATTACTTGTCACATTTTACTAGACTTCAAAGGGATCTCATGAAGGAGTTGGAAGATACCCTTCAAAGTTCAGCAGCTTTGGGATCCATGGACAAGGTATCTGCACAGCTCTCCACCCTTACATCTATAGCTAACTCCTCCATGATGCTGATTTCCTATGCAGCAGATGGAGCAAGCAGGGCAGCCGTAGCAGGAATTTCTCTTAGGAGACATTCCTGGATGCATCTGTGTAACTTCACGGAATCCTTTAAGTCTTCCTTTACCAACATCCCCTTTGATGGTTCCTTTTAGACCCTATCCAATGTGGTTCCATAAATCCCAAAAAGATTTCCCTCAGGCACAAGGTCAACCCTCCCCTAGAGGCAGAGGAGGATGACATATCATAAGACACTGCCCTCGTGGCAGAGGAGGTCCATAACATCAGGGAGATAGAGATACTTTCTCTGATCATACCTTCCATTGCCCCTGAGTGATTGCCTGACTATCCGTCTCTGGAGGCAGTTGGGGGTCATCTTTCACTGTACCCAAGCACCTGGCTACATATTTGCCAAGATTGTTGGATACAAACCATAATATCCAGAGGTTACCGTATTCCTTTTGTTTCTGATCCCCCAGTAAACCAGTCTCTACCAGATATGCCACCCATTTAGTTAGACCGTGCAACATCAGAGGTCATCTTGTTGCAAAAAAGAGTCATCCAAGAAGTCCCCACAGAGCAAATAGGATTCGGAACTTACTCACAATTCTTTTTAGTTCCAAAAAAGACAGGGGACAGGAGATCAGTTCTAGATCTCAGCAAACTGAACAGGTCTGTAAAGAAATTGAAGTTCTGAATGATCACTTTGCAGTCAATATTTCCCTTTATCAGGAAATACAATAGGATGGGCTCAATAGATCTTCAGGTTGCGTACTACCACATCAAAATGGGCAGGCGCTCCAGAAGACACCTGCGCGGTTGGCTGGGATCCAGTCATTTTCAATTCCGAACACTGCCCTTTGGCCTCACTACAGCCCCCAGAGTGTTCACCAAATGCATGGCAGTGGTAACGGCTCACCTGAGATGTCAAGGATTCCAGGTGTTTCTGTACCTAGATGACTGTCTCTTCACTGCTAACACCAAGCACCAACTAAACAGAACCAGGGACGAGACTCTATCATTGTGTGCCAGATTAGGCATTACAATAAACCTAAAAAAATCAGCCTTATCTCCATTGCAGCACATTGTATTCTTAGGCTCAGAAATAGACTCAACCACTATGACAGCAAAGCTGACACCAGAAAGGATAGAATCATTACACAACCAAGTCAGATTCTTGCTGAAGAGAGACAGAGTATAGGCCAGGATAGTCCTTCATGTCCTAGGGACTATGGCTTCCACCATTCTCTTAGTTCCCCTAGCCCATCTGCACATGAAAGTACTTCAGTGGCTACTATTTGCCCAGTGGTCAATGCAGGATCTCCCCCTGTCTCACCAAATACTCATCACAAACTCCTGCAAGAAGGATCTAACATGGTGGTTATGTATGGATCAACTTCATCTAGGTTGCCCACTTGTTGCCCCTCAAGAAAATGCAGTCTTGACCATGGAGGCTTCCCAGATAGGGTGGGGGGCATT
Organism: Protopterus annectens; assembly: GCF_019279795.1. Taxonomy (NCBI): domain Eukaryota; kingdom Metazoa; phylum Chordata; order Ceratodontiformes; family Protopteridae; genus Protopterus; species Protopterus annectens. Next base: position 1,419,615,860 of record NC_056739.1, on the reverse strand, counting down.
ATCTGGGAATGACGGTCTAAGGTACTTGGCAGGATCACGAGAACAACCTTGCACATAAATGTTTTGGAGATGAGAGCGGTGCTATATGTGTTGCACGCACTTCACAGTTCTCTTCCCACTGGGACAATTGCAATTCAATCAGACAACATGTCTAGTGTGGTACATAAACAAGCAAGGGGGAACCAAATCCTACCCACTATGTCGAGAGGCACTAAGAGTATGGAAATGGGCGATGGACACTCAATGCTTTCTGGTAGCAATGCACATCCCGGGAAGTCCAATGTGATAGCAGACAAACTTAGTGCAAGCAATTCTGATGCCTCACGAGTGGTCCCTGAATTCAGAAGTTGCCAAAGAGATTTTTTGCAAATGGGGCCAGTTTTGCTGTGACCTATTCATTACGTACATGAATACCAAATGCAGCAGCCACTTTGCCCTAATTCCCCATCTGGAGATGTCACCCAGGGATGCTCTGGTCCACAACTGGCCTCCGGGACTCCTTTATGCTTTTCCACCCTTTCCTCTCATTCCAAAAGTAATTCAGAAAGCAAAACTGTTGAAGAGTACCCTGATCCTCATTGCTCCTTACTGGCCTCACCAAGTCTGGTTCCCCTTCCTGTGGCCCTACATCTTGGAGGAACCATGGATTCTAGAACCATCTCCAGATCTCCTGATTCATCAATCAGGGCAGTTCCATCCTACTATCCAAACCCTGAAATTGACAGCATGGCTGCTCCATTTCCACGAATAGCCAGGTGTGTTTCCCTTTCCCTTATAGTCAAACACATTCTGATTTCTTCACACAACCCTTCCACCAGGAAATTATATTCCAGTAAATGGAAAAGATTCTCCATTTGGGCAGCATACCAAGGCATAGATCCCTACTCAGCTCCTATAGAGTCTATCCTGTCTTCCCTGGCATCTATTTTTCATGAAGGATCTGTAGCTGGTACTATCAGAGTTCAGTTGGCTGCCATCTCTAATTATCATTTTGGCTATATGGGAAATCCAGTCATGTCCCACTCTTTATGCAAAACCTTTTTGAAAGGAGTTAATCTTCTCAGACCTCCAATCAGGCAACCACCGGAGACCTGGGACATAAACCTAGTTCTTACATCTTTAATTTCTCCACCCTTTGAACCCTCTTCTTCATCGGATCTGAAATTCTTATCTTAGGAGAAATTATTCTTAGTGGCTATAATGTCTGCTAGGAGAGTTTCTGAATTGCAAGCCCTCACCATTCAACCTCTTTACATTGTTTTCCATAAGGATAGAGTCTCACTTAAGAAGTAATCCTTCCTTTTTTCCTAAGGTATGTTCAGAGCATAATCTCAACACAGCTATCAAACTATCAGTTTTCTTCCCAAATCATACTAATAAATCAGAATACAGACTACACCAAATGGATGTAAACAGAATTCTCAGGTTTTACCTGCACATGACTAAAGAATTTTCAAAATCAGACCAATTATTTGTTTCCTTTTCAGATAAAAATAAAGGATTGCCTGTTTCTAAGGTTACCTTGTCTAAATGGCTTTCAGACTGCATTTCCTTTGCTTACAAAGCTGCTGGCAAACAATTACCAGCCAAAGTAAAAGGCCATTCAACCAGAGCAGTATCTACTTCTTATGCCTTTAGATCTAAACTCCTAATTTATATAATTTGTGCAGCAGCTACTTGGGCAAGACCTCATACCTTTGTCACTCATTACAAATTGGATTTGGCCTCCTGGGACAGGTCATCCTTTGCGTCCACTGTGCTGAAGAGTCTCTTCACTTGAGCCAACCAGAATAAAGGTGCTAGGGACACTGTCCCATCCAGCAAGAATTATGGCGAGATAAGACTACATAACATAAAGAAGGTATGTACTTACCATAACGTTCCATGTTTGTAGTCCACCTCGCCTACATTCTTGCATCCCACCCTCCTTCCCTCTTCCTGTTTTCTGGAGGAACTAGTGGACTATCAATTACGCTGTCTGACCTGGTTGTAGTTGTCTGTCCACCTGGCATGGACAGCAATACAGGGTATTCTGTTTGTATGGGCATAGTTATTGATTGTTGCTATCTATTATGTACCTATTTACTTTCTTGCAAACAAGATCTGGGGAATTGCTGTGAGGCACCATGGGATAGGGGTTAGCCTTGAGCCAGTAAAAGCTCTTGAGCTTTAGTATCAGCTGAGTCAGAGCCGATTTAGCAAGAATGTAGGCGAGATGGACAACAAACATGCAACATTATTGTAAGTACATAACTTCTTTTTACTTCATACATATAAAATTTATTTTGATGAATTAATGAGATAAAGAATTTTGATATGTATGATTGTGGTTTATACATTATTTTAGTTTTTTAAAACTTTTTCATCTGTTAAATACAATACTATGTAAACAACTTTTTCTGAGGATCTGTGCAGGACATTTCGTCATGAAACAAAAGATTTTGTAAAACAATCCTCATACTTGAACCAATGCAATAGAGCCATTTAACTATTATTGCCTAAATAAAAAAATCCTCATTTGCAGGATTACTGTTCTTGCTATATGATATTAAGATGAAATACCATCAGTTTTAGACATTATTTAAATAAAGGTTAGAAAAAAACATTTCTGTTAGAGCATTCTGTATTTTCCTCTGTTTTTTTCTTTTAACCACAGGACACATTTGTTGAAATCAAATCTGATCTGCTAAAGATGTGGGTGGTTACTTAAAATGAATAAATAATATACACTGAGTATAACTATGAGGGATGAATGAGTAATATAGTTTGCACTTAAGTTACTTGCACCTTAGTTTGTGTTGCATCCTATAAGTGACTTTTGAAAAATGTTGAACCTTCTCCTCCAGTATGTGAGTGAATCTCTTAATCTGCCTGGTTTTGCTTACATTTTTTATGAGTTTTATAGTAATGGTGGTTGGGCCGAAGAACCTTAGTATATTTTAAAATGTATTTAAATTTTGAATATAAAACCACAGCTATGCAATGCACAGATCTCCGTTACTGACGTCCCCTGTGAATGTTTGCTGCATAGTCATTCAAAAAATACTGCTTAATCACAACTGATTGAGAACACACTTACACTACAATCCATCCACAAAGATCAAAATAAACATTGCTGCAGGGGAGCAAGCTTTTTTAAACATCCTATGTGGGAGGTAAGCCTGAGCACCTCTAAATTTATATATCCTATCTCCACAGCAACACAACAATATAGAAAGGAAAAATTCCTCATTAAAGTGTAAAGTGATCTCACACAAACTGCATTCTTCACTATACCTAAGAAACTAATCAGAGTTCTGAGGTAACAGGCAGTTTTAATTATTTCATCTCATTGTGTTCAAGTAATTACAATCCAAGCAACAGGTCCTTAATCATCTAAAGGAAAAGCTATTTATAGTCTGCTATTGCATGCAATGTATATCCTCACTTCTTGTTTGTTATAGTTATTAGGAGTAATTATTTTGTTATTAAAAATTACATACAATTACATACTTATAGTTTTTTTTTTCTTTTAGTTCATGAGGAATGTGTAAGTGCTCTACCTGCCTACACCTAAATAAGCCATTTGTTCCTCCACTGCATGACAGACCTCCAGCCCAATCATTACTCAGTGCTGGTGAGAATCAGATGTTAGAAAGTGGGCCAGTTTGCTGATTCTGCCGACTGTCCTATCCCCCGACTGTCCTGTCACCACCACCTTAGCAGCTTGTTTGCTCCACAATTGCTACTCCCAGGAGGTGCATATCTGCCACCATACATGCACAACCTCCCAGCTTACAGGCTCATTACTATTCAGCATGAGCATACCTGTCCCCTTGTAGAGGGTGATATACCTGCACCACTGTAGACATCATCCATGCAGCAAGCCAAGCTGCTTCCATCCACCCAAAATGAATGAATGGGCTGCTGTTGGCCACTGGCTTTCATCCACTGTCTGGTTCTTGCAGCACTCATGTCACTTAGACAAACACAAGACATCTGAGGTAGGGTGCACACAAGGCTTTATCAGTCTACACCACAGTGTTGCATGACATTGTAACTCATAAGTACTAAATAGTAAATGGAAGACTATATCCAGTGTTACCAATAGCTACCTGTGTTTCTGAATAAATGATAAATATAGGAGGGAGATCTCCTACCAGGGTATCCACTGAAAATGGGTCACTTACCAGTTAGTCTGTGTGCAAAACATACATAAAAATAAAATAATAATAATAAACAGGTGATACAATGCATGATTATAGTAATTTTGTGGTATGTAACTTGTCCTTTAACTGATACTAATTTATCTGTTAGTGACATCTGTTTATTGTTCTTGAAGAGCTTATCAGTGACAGCAATAGATTTTATCTATTGGCAGAATAATATAGAGAAACTGAAAGGTGCTTACTGAGTAGGGGATCATTATTAGAGCTTATCAGTGACAGCTGGATTTTATCTATTGGCAGAATAATATAGAGAAACTGAAAGGTGCTTACTGAATAGGGGATCATTATTAAAATATACACTAAGCCTTTTTATGGCATTTGTCAAAAACAAGTTAATGGAATCACACCTCTCAACCTCTTGGTGCAAGAAATATGGACAAAGCCTGAAAAGGAAGTGGGGGTGGGGACAAAAGCCCAAAAATAGGCCTAGATTTTAAATATTGCTTTTATAAACTTAGAAAGTTGCTAGAGTAACAGAGTTTGTGTTAACATACAATTTCTGAAGGATTTGAAGTCTGAAACTCAAATATATGTCATTATTTAGTGACTTCAATCCTTAGATCATTCCAGATATTTGCCAGAAAAAACACAAATTTTATGAAGAATAGACCAAAAATATGAGGTAAAAATCTGGACAGTTGAGAGGTGTGAATAGAAGCACTTTTCAGTCTAGATATTAGATATGGCAGGATGTTATACCAGTTTTCTATAACAGAAATGAAGTCAAAAGTCCATCAGAATTGTACTTGTATATGTATATGAATTTGTATATGTCACATAGGATAAGCTAATAGTGTTTTTTTTTTTGTTTTTTTTTTGGAGCTATTCTCCCCGGGCCTCTACTGAAAATGGACATATATCCAGTTGGACTAGCCCAGTCAACAAATGTAAAATAAAATAAATAAAAATATTTAATTGTAAAAAGGAACATGAAAAGGATTGTTCTTTGTTTGGCAGTTGCTGAGGTAGGAAGGGGGACATCATCTTGTCCAGTTAAATGTTTGTATTCTGTCCATGATTCTATGATGCCTAATACCATAGGATTAAAAGATTAAAGATTAAATTAGATGTGAAGAAACTTATTTATGATACTACTGGTATTTTCTGCAGTAATAATATAATAATGTTTCATGTTCTATAAAATGGTAGAAAGGACCCAGGTATAGGTTCAGTGTCTCCCAATAAATGCTGATATGGAAAAGGTAAATAAGGGACATAAGATAGGAACTATTAGAATCAGTGTGGGAATACGACAAAGTGTAAGACATTTTGTGGGTTTTAAGTACCAGTTCTGTTTGCAGAGAAGAGGAAATTAAAGTAATCGTTCTACACATAAAGGTTAGATAGCTGTAGTGGTGAGTGGTCGAGCTGAGGGTAGGACAACACCACACCCCCACTGTAAATGGCAAACAGTCTCAGTAGAGTATTCCATTAGGGAATATAATGTAGCATCTCTACTCCATTGGTGAAGATAACTAAAGATAAGGTGAGTGTTGGCTATCAAAGCCATTGGCTCATCAACAGCTAGCCCATACCCAACCGATGACCACCAGTTATCCAGGATTATGGGGAAAATTAAAAATACTAGTTATGCAATTTTAGTGAAGAAATACTTGAGCTAACTGAAATCTCACCCAGTGCATGTATCAGCAATTATTAGCATGCAGCAGCTTTTATATTTGAAAGCCACTCAAAATCAGTACTGCTCAAGCATTAAACTAGAATTCATTACGATTGTATGAACTGATGATGTTTTGCATTTTTAACCCAGAAAACCAGCCCTACTGTAATACTTTAAAATGCAAGAAGATAGTTAGCTGGGTTACTAAGTATGCACAAACAAACAGTTAGCTATAACTTAAGTATACAAAAACAATAAACATAAGTCAGCTATAACCTAAGTATGCACAAGCAATAAACATTAGTCAGCTTACTATAAAGTTGTGAAAATTCATAAAAACAACCTAGGAGGTTGAAGGCTATATGTAAAATCTCGTAAAGTCTGTCACTACAAATGCAGTGCTAAACAGATAATTTTGGTCAAAGGCCAGTATTTATAGTCAAAATTTGTGTAGTATGCAGTATGTTGTGCCAAAATCAAGAAAAAGCAGATGCGTAGCAACTTATAGAATCTGGCTGTGCTATACAGCAATGACTTAACAGGCAAGGAAGCAGGGGTATGTAATTGAGCAAATATGGGCATGCAAATGAAGAATAATGGTCTTAATGAGTACATAATGAGATGCAGATAAATATCAGTGAAACAGATGACATTTCATAGTCACCAGGCATGACATTTCATTGGCAGATGAGCCTGAGCATAAAAGTAAAAAAAGAAATATGCCAAAACATTTAGAGTTGCATCTGGTTGAAATGCTCCGAGCAGGAATTGATATACAAAGTGCCAATAGTGATACTCAGAGGCATGATGAGTTGGCAGATGGTATAAGCAAAAACAGTACCAACATAGAATAACACCACATCTGCTTAAGTACCATGAGGAAGAATATCTTTTTGTGAACTGCGATGTATGGACATTGTTTGACCTGTATGGCCTACAAACTTGATATGAAAGAATTCTGACCTTCCTATACCAACGGATACCAAAGTATGTGTGGTTGTTAGGATTTCTACTATAGCAACTAGCTATTGATTATGTTTAGTATAACAATATTGGTGATAACAATATTATCAGCCTTTAGAATTCTGTAGGGTGATGATATTGTTATCAATAACATTTAATATAACAATATCATCAGCCTACAGAACACTGAAGATATTATTCCATAAATTGCTGACACATGTGAATGAGCATAGCTGTTTCATCAAAACATCAGTGAGAGAGAGAGAGACAGAAGAGGAGAGAGAGAGAGATTGAGAGGGAAGAAGAGAGCGAGAGGGAAGCGGAGAGAGAGAGAGAGAAAACCACACATGACATATGTGACATTGCCCATCTCCCTGAAATGATGGAAGCTATAGCTTGCATACATGGGGCAATAAAGGCCATACCTGGTATCCATGGACGGCAGTACTTAAGCAAGAAGGGTCACCGTTCCATCACCTTCCAGGCAGTGTTCAACACATAGGGAATCATAAGTAATATGTCTGCAAAGAACCCTACATGTATGGCATACAAGTTATCTATATCACTGCTTTCCACACAGAGGCATTCCACAGGAAAATCTATCAGGTACTGTCCACAGTCACTTAATCTCTCTCTCTCTCTCTCTCTCTACATATATATATATATATATATATATATATATATATATATGTGTGTGTGTGTGTGTGTGTGTGTGTGTGTGTGTGTGTGTATATATATATATATATATATATATATATATATATATATATATATATATATATATATATATATATATATACACACACACACACACACACACACACACACACACACACACACACACACACACACACGTCTCAAACTCTACATGTATACTGACATTGCACAGGTGATACAGGTTATCCCCCTGGATCCATCCCAGGATGATGACATTTGTATGGAACTCAGAAAGTATGGCAAGAACCACCCTTGCACAGACCAGGGACATAGTGGAATACGTGTTATCTCTACTAACAGCCAGGTTCATCTGCCTGGACACTTTTGAGGAAGCACTGCAGTATGCCATTGCAACGCTTTGCAAGTTGCTTGCAGCATTGGCATGTTATACAATGTGATTATAAAATTGAAAGCAGTTCAGCAATCAGACTTAGGGACCTCTACACCACAGCAGAAGGCCCTATCACGTTCTCAAGCAGTGACAACAGTGATTCTACCAGGCACCAACCAGAAACCATAACACTCCAAACAGTGTCATGCAAAGTATACTGTAGTGCAGGCAATGAGGCAGTGTCTAGAACATCTCTATGGACTCTAACATATACAAAATGATAGTGTGGTGTCACTCAGAAAAAAATAATACAGGCCGTGTTTTCTAATGTCTATGCTAGACTGAGCATGGTAAATTCATCCTGCACATCACACATCATCAGATACCATGCATAATTGTCTCTCTCTCTTTATCTCTCCTTCCCTCTCTCTCTCCCCTGATGTTTTGATGAAACAGGTGTGTTTATCCCCATATGCCAACAATTTATGGAGGAACACCTTTTGTATTTTACAGGCTGAAGATATTGTTATACCAAATGTTATTGATAACTGCTTATTATTTGTAAACCCAGGTTAAATGTTCATCTAGGGAAAGAGTAAAGGTAAGAAAGTGAAAATGTAAAAATATTTCTCCTGAACTTAAAAAGAAGGAAAAGCAACAATTTTAGAGTGCTTTCATTAAATCTGAACATTATTATTAACACTGTAAGAAGGATAGGGATACTGGAATGGTGAGCTAAATGTGATGTGGACGTTATTCTCTAATTGGATGCAAGATTCCTGTCAAGTGAAGAAAGTCTGTAAACAGAAGAATTGTGGGGCAAAAATATAATATGGAACTTAGGAAGTGAACATTGTTCTGGAGTGACAATGCTGTGTAAAAAAAACAGTGAAAATACTTAATGTAACTATGATAAAGATGGGAAGGTTAAGTGTTATAGATGTGAGTTGGAGAGACCATGTCTATAGAAATATAACATGATATGCATATATAACTAATAAGGAATGAGGAATCTGCTTCATCAAACATTAGACCATGCAGTGGTTATCATGACAATTATAATTGCAGGGCACTTTTATTGTGATTTAAGTTATAAATAAATATATGGGTTGGGAGGCTGGCATATTGGTTAAGGTATTTACCTTCAAACACAAGGTGCAGAGTTTGATTGTTATATGGGATCATTGGCTAGGCTTAAATGGCCCGTAAATGGCAGTTAGCCTGGTACACATCTATGAACCTATGAAACACTAAGATCCACAGGAATGTGGATGGTGTGGGTCACAGCCATCATGATTTGCAGAGGAGCATAAAGGCACATGGCAATCTAGGAATGGGGGTTAGTACTCATTGAAGGAGGAGATGTGGGCTAATGGTGGGGCAGCATAACTGTCACATACAATTTCCTCCATGGATCAAACTTTGGTGCTATTATATGCCAATGCATTATCATCACAAAGACTGCTGGATGTAACAGCCTTCCATATATTACCACCCCATGTATGGCCATGGCCATGATCGACATTGGTAGAGCAATGATGTGACATTTGCTCTTGTCTCTATAGGGGTGGATAGCAGTGAATATTTAAGAGGAATCATAAGACTTGTCATGGCATTGTTACGAGAATAAGCTGCTGAGTCATATCCTTGTGGAGGCCATGAGGCATACCAATCATCCCCAAGTCAGAGTTTGTAGCTGCATTGTGTCCATTGATTATAGCCCTGTACATATGCTAATTGGTGCCATCAACCACCCACATATCATGGTCTGGTTGTGAAAATGAATTGTGCTGTGACACCCTGCCAGGCTGACATACGGGGGTATACAGAATTCTGATGCAGTGCACTGGTCCACCACCACAGACACAGGGATAGTGTTGGTGGTGTTCTTGCTCAAAGGAAAACACCCTTTGATGGAAATTTCTGTTGTACATGATGTAGTGCAGGTGTAGGATAGACCATAATATCACCTTGGGCAATGGATATTGGACCTTCCAGGAGGACGAATGATAGTATCAGTATGTCCTTGGATGGTGAGCTGGTATGTGGCTTGGAATCATTCTTAGGCCCTGTGCTGATACTGAGGCATAGTCAAATAACATACACATTCATGAGTTCTTGGCCTTTTGTGTTTGAGCACCCAATATACCTTTAGGATCCAGCTTTGTGTTTTTCTAATTATATCAACTAATTGGTTAATGATAGTTAATGAACTATGGGTTGTATAAAAAGATTTATAAAGTCTAGGAAATGAGAAATGATGATCTTTTAATCACATTAGTCCCAAACCTGACCATGGAATAACAATATGGAAACCTTATAAAAAAACAAGCATGAGTAAATTGGAAAATGTACAGCAGAAACATACCAAGGGCATCCATGGATGTGTAAATTTAAGTTATTATGAAAGATTTAAATATCTGAACTTGTAGTGTATTTTACAGATATTTAAGAGGAGATCTTATTCAGACATATACATAATTTAGAGACTACTACCTCTGGGAATGTTTGGGGTTATCAAAAGTAGTAGAGAATCATCAGATAACATATGTAGAAGATTCTCTATGAATGAGAAGTGTATTAATAGGTTCTCTGGGAGGAGTGCCTGATGCATGGATGCATGGAACAGACTACCAAGTAAAGCACTCACTAGTTTAGATATTTTAAGAACAGCTTGGACACTTACTATTGGAACAACTGTTCTGGTATATTAGCAGGCTAGAAGGGCATTATTGCCCCTACTTGAAATATCTGTATGTATGTATGTATGTATGTATGTATGTATGTATATATTTAAGGGAATTATTTGCAGTGATTAGTGCTTGCTTCATAGAGTCACTCCATGCAGAGTTGCTATATAGAATAAGTGTTATTTATAGCTACTAACCAGGCTAGCTGCTATGTAATACATGCTGACTTTGAAAACTCCAGTCATCATGGTATGATACCCATGGCATCATTGTCTCAATAAACGGATGCTAAGAATGACTCATTATCTGAGATGCTTGCAGTCAACGGTGGCCCAGCCCCAGTGGCAGACATGTCAGCCACTATGCTACATGTCTTCTCTGAGACCTACTGTTTCATGTCATTGACATGCTTGTGCATGATTCCTCCTACACACAGCATTGATATTGTAAACTACTGTATCCTACACATAGCTCTCAACCAACAGATAGTGAAAATAGCTACAAATGCCACTGAAAAGCAGGTACATCCAGCCAAAAAATCTGGAAATCTAATTAGCATAAAATGTGAATACCAAATAGCACATATCTCTTCCCACTTCCAGTAGGAATGTGGGATATTATATATAAGCACATTAAAAAAAACAAAGTGACAAAACTGATGAAAAACATAAACACATCATAAAAGAGACGGTGTAAAATATGCAGAATTTAACTAAATGTACTGCAAAATTCTACAACAGAAAGTCATTTATTTTTGAATCTGAAAAAGGAAGATGTAAGATGTGCATTCTGTTTATATTATTGGTTAAACTGGTATGTTGGTCATCTAGTGTGGTTTTCTGTGTGCTAGATAGCTTTAGAAATCACTTGTGATGATGAGAATGGCTGAGAAAATTTGTGTGAAGGGGCAAATCAAACTTGAAAATAGGGACATAACTCCAAAATAGATGAAAAATTTGCAAGGGTAAATCAGGCCTGAAAATGGGAATGTTCCTCCAAAGTAGGAACAGTTGAGATGTCTGATCCCATAGACAGTGGTGGGAAAGTCCCTCCTTAATGTATGCCACCCAGGGATCTGAAAGCCTTGCAGTAGAAAGTCATTCTCAGTGGGGATGAATTTTCTGTCCTATGGTCTCTACCAGCATTTGCAGCACATGCTTTCATAGGAGGAAGGAGAGGAGAGCAAGCCACAGTTGTAGGCTAGTGATATCTGATTAAAGTAAGCTAACTATGACATATGGTACATTGCTTTGATGGTACACAACAGGACAGCGGAGGGGAGGGGCAAAAAA
>NC_056739.1:1419539038-1419601538 GCF_019279795.1 Protopterus annectens | reverse complement strand
TAGTTTGGTAGATATTCATGATAATGGCTGATAGTGCTGTAGACTATGGAGTACACTATTTTGTTGTGAGAAGGAGAGTAAAATAATGCTGCACCTGGTGCACTGCCAGTTCAGGGAGTGGCTGATGGAACCTTTTGCAGGCCATTTCCATAAAATGGGAAGTCAGAGCAGCTGACCAAGGTGATTGGTCTCCCCTATGGCAAAAAGTAGTGCAGGCTCTGGTATGATGACCTGTGTTGCTGTCACCCTCAAGCTGTCCTGACATAAGAAAAAAGGTGAGGTAGAAACAATCTGAATGGTACAGTTGCAGTGTGCCACTGTGTCTCACTGCCATCCCAGCTAAGTCTACAGTTCCCAGTAATATCCGTCTTGGCTGATCAACTGCTAGGACACTGCCTGTACCCCACTCCATACTTAGCTGTTATTCTGATACCTGCTTGTGTGTCCTTTGTCCTCCTCTTCTGGTGTATACATATGCACCTCAGTTTATCATTTTACATGTGTGTATGGCCCAGCTGCTCATTTTCCCTCTGTGTGCATCCTTTTTTGCATTTTATCCCTCTATTCTCACATTCTGTCTTCATGTGCATAAAATGGGAGACCAGATCATGCAAAAAAATGCTCTACCCTAAATCTGCTTTCTACCTATATGTTTCTACTGTGTGTAGTCCGGCTTGTTATCCAACTTTCCTGTACTCTGTTTTCCTCCACTCTCATGAAGACTATAAGATGATCAACTGGCTGTACACTAGCTGAGTGGACTTCACAATCTGCTATCTCTTGTTGCTATGATGTGCTTAGCAGCAGCTTGCCACTGCAGGCCCCTATTCATTCTACTTGCTGGAAGGGTGAGATAGTACCGTGTGCTTCCATGTATCCTATCAGCTACATCTTCATGTCTTATGTAATACTTCAAAAGAAAATAATAACTGAAAATGGCTAAAACTTATGCAGAAACATCTTCACATGCATAAGCTGTGTAGAATGGGGTACAGAAGTCATTCACTTCTCAGTGCAACTTAAGGAATGACAAGCCATGTAAGTGGTGCTCAGTTGGCATAATGGCTAAAGTGTTTATCTTACAAGCAAAAGGTACAGGGTTTGATCCTTAAGAGGAATAATTGGTAAAGCTTAAAATGTGGCCTGCAATGGGTATGAGTCTAGTACTAACCTATGAGTGCAGTAGCTGTTACACTGCCACATATATCACAACAAGTAAGAATGTAGAACTACATTTGGATTATACAGGATCATAGCTACTAGCTTAAAAGTAGTATTAGTCTGGGCGAACACCAATCTGGCCATCATTTGTCAACATGTTCTAAATGGTATTTGAAGCATTTAAGTTAAGGCAGCTAACAGAAGTCAATTGACCATTAATATTAAAAGGTCTTCAGATATAGTAGGATGTCCCTTAGAAAACTGAGCATTTCTGGTTTATTTTTATGCGGTATGTTTTTTTAACTCCTCCAGTTTATATTGATCAATGTCCTGTCAGAGATGTGAGGCTAAGAAACTACTGCAAACTGAGAGGTTACATGAAAAATACTTGTTGTACCTCTCCCATCGCCATGTGTTCTAGTAAAATACCTCATTTTTAAGTTACTGCTATGCATCAAGCACCATAATAATTATAATATATGTGTATATATATATATATATATATATATATATATATATATATATATATATATATATATATATATCAACGCAGACTGATCTGTGCAAACTGCATACACAACATAACAAAATGTCTGCACTATAATAGCAACATTAAATCAGAGGACTGTGACATAACGTCTTAATTAGGACATTTTTGATGGCGATCTTCAGGAAACCTTTAATGTCAAAACACTTAGGATAAGCAAAGAGGAAACAGGGTCAATTATTTATATCAGCCCACTTTCTGGGGATTATTATATATCCAAACTGTACTTAGCCAAGCACCTCAATAAAAGAGCACTCAGGTTTGAATATGGCATCTTTATTCTGAGCAAGTTGTGTTGTGCAACAGACACAGTAGTAGGAAATTCAAAAAAAATTCACTATCAACCTGAAAACAATTTTACTTCCCACCTCCTTCACTAAGGCCAGTCTGATTTAGGCGAGCATTCCAGCAAGGAAAAACAATTACAACTCTATTGCATTACTAAGGAGGCTAGACCATAAAAAAGTTAGCGCAGTGTACTTGCTCTCACCAAAACTTGCCTTCTACATGCCTGCTAACCACCTGTGTACAAAAAGGAATGGAATCCAGCAAGTTACTTGTACAAAGTTCAATGGTCTGTGGTTAATCATTGAAGACAAAATCCATTAAATGGCTATTAGCGAATACTACCTGTCAAACGTGCTTTTTATCTTATAGGCTGATCATCATAAATCCATTCACCGAATACTCATAGTTGACCATCTACAAGGAAGTAGCACAACAGAAAGATTACACTAACACCAGACATTCATTATGTGGGGGGCTACACCTTCGACACCTCCACTAATTATACATGCCAACTCTGAGATTGCACTACAGTGGGGAAAGGGAAGGTTTTCTATCCTGTACTGAAGATGGCCAACTATGATTATTCAATGTATGGATTTACGATGATCAGCATATAAGATTAAAGCACATATGACAAAAAACATGTTTAACTGGTAGTGTTCACTTAAAAGCCATTTGATGGACTTTGTCTTCGACGATTAACCATAGACCCAAATTTCAATGAGGTAACACCTATGTTATAACATAATTCACACTGAAAACACATTAATTATCGTCAGTACCTTATTGCTTTCCAATTGAATACTTACTAATCTCAGCACTGCTAAACCATTAAAGCGAAACTCCTCATTATACTTTGCAGGCGATGCTGTACATACCTGGCCCTAGAAAAACAATATCAGCCTAAGGCTTGAAAAGTAAAATGGTTGCTAGCCGAACTTGAAAGCATGCCCAAAGAATCACATTAATCAGCCATAAAGGCATACAATGTCCGTAACTACAGTCTCAACGATCTCAGTTTAAATATGGAATGCACTATACATAAATGTAGTTTTCAGCACTTTATTTCAGTTTAATAGCAGTTTCTACTTTTAGCACAACAATGAATAGCTAATGTATTATGTTGCTCTATGACTTTTAATGAGGCATGTAGCTGTGAATCTGTGTTTCTGACAGCACTTTCTCAGAATGTTTTGTTGCCAGTATGGATGCATTGAACTGTTTGCCTACATAAAAATACAGCTTAATGAGCCCAATTCAAAATATATCCATGCCATTCTATGTCTGATGTTGAGACTGCAGACCAGTGTATTTCAGACAGAGCAGCCACTATAACAAACAGTATACATTTCCAATATATATTTTCCTTTTTTTCTTCATTACAAGGATTTATGACTTGAGTAGCAAGGGGATTACATGGCTAGCTGATAATCTTCAACAGTGACTTTAAAATTAGACCCCAGGGATTTCTGTGCTATATTCAATCAATATTATCTGCAGCATCAATCATTTAACAGTGACATTAAAATAGTATGATTTCAAGTACTTATGCATGAGCAGCTTGACTTGAGAAGTGTGTGTGTGTGTGTGTGTGTGTGTGTGTGTGTGTGTGTGTGTGTGTGTGTGTGTGTGTGTGTGTGTGTGTGTGTGTGTGTGTGTGTGTGTGTGTGTGTAGATGCAATATACTATCTGTGATTTTGTTGCATGAGACACTTGTTTGATTCAAGGATTATTTCATCTCTAACAGGCATAAGGGGACTCAGTGGAGCAAACTGCAAAGAGGTATATGGGTTGGTACCTGGATGTAACAAGTTAATATGCTTTAGAGATTGTAAGGTTAATACCCTATAAGGAAATTATTTACTATAAGAGATAGTGGACTTTGATTGAACTCACTGTAGCAAACTGCAAAAAGGTGTGCTGGCTCATACCTGGACAAAAGGGCAAATGTCTACTTGCTATGGCAGGATCAATACTGTCTATATGGGTAAGGAAATTGTTTATGTTAATGTCAAGTGCACTGTTTACTGAGTATGATGCTGAATGATCCAAAACATCTGAATGCTGGTACTTGAACCCTATATAAAGGCACACAAAGTAGAACATCTGGAGAGCTATGCTTCTTCTATTTTCTTTCATTACATTAATGAAATTACTATATTTTGGGAATATGTCAAGTGGATGACTACAGTTTCAGTGAGACACCTTCCCTCCAAAATGTTTCTCTGAAGACCACTTTAAATGAACATGACTATGCCTGTTGTGTAACTGTGGCGTTAGTATACATAATTTACGGGAGGTGGAGGCCTCCCCATATAGGAGGTACAGGAAGGCTTGCCACTCTGCAAAGAAAAAATAGCTTACTTTTTGGTTAGTGGAAATTGTTTTTGCTGCCACTTTGTATGTGAATGGGACTTGCTAAAATTACCATATCTGAGTTGACACGAATCCCTGTATTTATACTAACATACTCTGATATCATATTTATTGGCTATATACTTTCTGCTCTGAAATGTTTTAATTTTAAAATTAAATCTTTTTGGCAGAAAAAAACCCTAGAAAAATCAATTGTTTATGAGTAAGTAATAAGTTCTGAAGGGGTGTATATTTTATTGCTATTGCTTTTCCCCCAGAGGCATGAAACACAAAGGTGAATCCTTTTAAATCTCTGGCATTAAGCAATGCCTGTAAATACAGGATACAGGTAAGTACCAAGTTTGTTGGAATATATGATACCAAAATTTTGTTGTATGCAAGTGCCTAACATTCAAAAATGAATCAGGTGCAAGAAATACAATTTGATCATAGCACCATAAGAAATGCAATGCAAATAAGTCACAAGGCCAGTAACATCTTGCCAATACCCAGCCTCATGCTCTATCCCTTTTTCTCAAGAAGGAGAAAACAGGCCCATCCCCAACTAAAGATGTGCTGCATTGCTACACAAACATTGAGGAAAGCACCAGCTCTGAGAATCATACTCAAAATATATATAAACTTTGAATCATAAGTTATTAGCAGTTGTTCCATACTGACTGCTGTATTACTAGCATATATATGCAGACCCTTGCTAATGCTCAGTCTGTATGTGTTGAAGCATTTGCTTTATACAGGCATATGTGTAAACTGGAGTATGTTTACAGAGATGTGCTTCTTTATGCACAATAACATTAACCCTGCTTGAGGTATGCATTTATGTTAAAGTCAATTGCACTGAGACCCACAGAGATCTCTTTCACATAACATTGCTTGCCCCCTAGAGATATCATTCACATGATAGCATTTCCCAACCACCCCCCTTGTAAGAACAGGACATGGGACATGTCCCATTTGCAAGCATGAAAGGCAAGTACTTTACCCGTTGAGCCATCCCAGCATCTCCACAACAAGCCACCCTTAAGCAGCAAAGAATTACATGTAGTACCAATGACTGGGTCTATATTACGTAGTTGAAAGGTAAAAAGAGGGAATGCTCTTTTATCGAACACTGAAAGGCAAAACCACTAAATATCAAAGACAAGGAACAGCGATTTTTTTTCCAGGGAAAAAAATCACTGGGCCATTTTCAGGACTTTGCCATTTGCTCCACTGTGGTGCAATCTCAGAGTTGGTATATTTAAGTAGGGGTGTGTGGGGGACACAGCTCCCCCAGATCAGGGTGTGTGAGGGGGTGAAGCCCCCCACTTTATTTTGTGTTTGGATTTTTTTTAGGTTCATAGGTAGGTACTAGGCTATTGGCCCTAGGGCCTATATAAGCCTAGCCAAAAAATGTACCCTGGCTTTCGCGACCCAAGAAAATTATTTTCCTGTGCCCCTGTCGAGCAGAGCCACAGAAGTGATCCCTGGGGTGAATTTCCCATTTCCCATCCAATCATCAAGATTTTTCTTGAAGAGTATAGGTTCATAGGTAGGTACTAGGCTATTGGCCCTAGTTTGTGAAGCAGTGATTTTTTTTCCCTGGGAAAAAAATCACTGTTCCGTGTCTTCAATATTTAGTGGTTTTCCCTTTCAGTGTTTGATAAAAGAGCATTCGCTCTTTTTATCTTTTGACTACATAAAATAGATGCCCGATGACTTATAATGGCAGACTGCCAGAAGTAGCAAATTGGTGCTACTTAATCAGCAGCAGGTATGTTCACCGCCCCATAATGCAGGTGTATAATATTTGGAATACGTGGCTGTGCATCAACTAACTAGGCTGTGACCATGACAAAAATAACTATATATCTATCTTTCTATCTATCTACACACACACACACACACACACACACACACACACACACACACACACACACACACAGCAGGTGCTTTTGTCACATCTTTGCATAGCTCATTCAATACACCAAGGGGGGTCACAGAGGTTGCTAAGGTCAGCATGTGCTTTTATACATTGTTATACACTGCATAATGAGAGATACAGCAGACAGTAGTGTTGAAGCCCCACTATGTGTAGGGCTTGAGGGACTATCTGCTTCCTCCTCCTGTTCTTGGAGGGGCAGATCAAGCAGCCTGCTGACTGGTTGGACAGGTGGTGCTAGCTGCTAGGGACTGGTGAGTTGCTGTGGATGTTGCTGTATAAATATAAATAAGAGATAAAAGCAACAAACCAAACAACAAATACAAGTGATAAACTGAAAGGATAGTGACAAACGAGGTGCGTGAGATAAATGCAAACATACAATTACAGACAGTAGTACTTAACCAAAAGAATAGATGATCTGAACATTAACTGCATTGTACCAGGAATGTACATCATTAATTATAACAGGACAAACCATGTTTTTACTACAAAATTCTAGTGGTTCCTGTATCACTGAGAGTTTTAAAAAAACTGGTAGTAGTGATCTGTACAACAAACTTGATATGATGACTATATAGGTCAGTAATATTTTAATTAAAAATCACTGATACAACAGTAAATTTAGTTTTGTGAAGTCGATTGCCTCTTGGTATACAGAAGGTTACAGATCAAGCATATATCATTTAGTTTATTTTGATTCATGAACAAATTAAAGTTCAGTGGTATATATTTAATAAAATTGGCTTAATGAAAAGTATGACTGTTTACTGTGACAAGTTGTATCTGTTTATATGTGTGTGTGTGTGTGTGTGTGTGTGTGTGTGTGTGTGTGTGTGTGTGTGTGTGTGTGTGTGTGTGTGTGTGTGTTGCAGGAGTGGAATCACAGTTTATGAAAGGAAAAACAAGGCATCCATTTACTTTTGAATATAATGGCTCATTATTTTCTGCGTATATGCAATCAAGGCAGAGCAAACTGTTCTTATTTACATGGTGCACATTTTATATAATTTATGCAAGGGTAGCAGACAAAAGGATTAGGACAGGTGATAAAATAAAAAAAAAGAAAACCACGTAGAGGTTACTTTTTCGTCATGTAAATTTTACAGGGTAGATCTACAACTTTAAAATGAAAATTAATCTAATGATTCTATATGAATAAACTTAGATAGAGGGTAAGGCTCAACATGTGCACTTCACACCTACATCATGTGCTGTAGGGGAAAGAAATGTTAGATGTGCACAGCACCATTTCATTTGTAGTACTACAAAACAGAAAAAGTGAATCTGTCATGCTGAAGGCAGACAAACCATTACACTGCATAATGTTCAATTTTTGTGCTTGTGTGTGTCTGTGGTTGTGTGTGTGTGTGTATGTACATGGTCACGTGTGTGTGTGTGTGTGTGTGTGTGTGTGTGTGTGTGTGTGTGTGTGTGTGTGTGTGTGTGTGTGTTTATATGCTATGTGTATGTGGCAAGTATGTTTGTGGAGTGGAGGTGTATATGTGAGGACTGCTTAATTGTTTGCAGTGATGTGCAAAACATTTCTGAAATGTTCATGTCAAGAAGCAGAGATAGACAGGCAGACAGATAGTTCTCCCTTCCGTGTAAGTGGAGCATGTGAGGCAAATAATAATAATAAAGGTAGCTGGACCAGAACCAATCAATGAATGTAAAGAGCTGTAATGCCTGTAATAGTCTGCAAAACACTTTATTTTTACATCCATCTGAGAGTAAGGCTATAGTCCATATAGTCAAGTATATCGTCAGCTTTAGTCTTGCAGTTGCAGTAAATAACAAGGACAAAGACAGTGAGAAAAATAAGATTACTAGAAGAAAATAATTGGCATAGAGAGCTCTTCAAAATAAGTATAAAAAGTTCATCAAATGGTGTGAAGGCAGCACATGTGCCTTAGGAACATGGAAATATTTACATACAATGTTATTTAATCATTCCAATGGGAAAAAAAGACACGTACACCGTATTTGTGTGTGTACAAATTCTTATCTTAGAATGTAGCCATTATCTACAGGAACAGTGACAACAACAGAAAAAAATAGACATAATGACCCACTGTGGTATTCAATGAACAAGCCCTGTACGTATGATGCTCAGTCAAAATACTGTCATACAAGAAACTCAGAAAAAGAAAGCATATCATCTTCATCCCAAAGTGGGTATGAAAGTAGAGATGATGTCAGCAAAAGGAAGACGGGGGAATTGCTGGAACTAAACTCATCATCAAGTCTTGGTGAGTGCCTTTACATGGTGGACTCATTTTTTTTACAAAATCTCACTGAGATGACAAAAATGTAGACTCTATTTTATATGTTTTGAAGAAAGGAAGGTCACAACGTAGAAAGAGAAGACCGAGTGAACAGGTTCCAAGATAAAAAATTGCCCACTCCTTGTGTGTGCAAAGGCTGGAAAAAGGG
Organism: Protopterus annectens; assembly: GCF_019279795.1. Classification (NCBI taxonomy): domain Eukaryota; kingdom Metazoa; phylum Chordata; order Ceratodontiformes; family Protopteridae; genus Protopterus; species Protopterus annectens. The sequence continues at coordinate 1,419,592,809 of NC_056739.1, read as the reverse complement.
CAGTGTAGGGTCATCAGAACAAGGAAATACCCTATCACAGGACTAGCCCACATGGTAGAGGAACAAATGGCTCACAAAAATATATATAGGAAACTTGAGGATAAGAAGTGTACTATGTGTTGCTTATATTATGCAACACTTCCAGAATTTCCAAAGACAGGATATTTAGCAAGAACAAGAAAAATATTGATAGAGGAAAGAAAAAGTGATTGCACCAGAGAAACTGTTTAAAGTTACTAATATAAAAGATATAAGATGGGATGAAGTAACAGTCAGAGAAACTGAGACAAAATTAAGAAAGGATCCTAACTATAAAATCTCAGGTCCAGATCAAAACAATATTTAGGTAAAAAATATTGCATTGTCTGGTAAAAGATGTGATGGTTTAAATGTCAGAAGAAAAATAATTAATTATTAACATGCATAAAAAGTAACTGTGGACTTGGGAAAGGAAAAGAGATCCAATATGGTGTAATATTAATGCAGAAAAGAAAGCTGCACTATCCTATATCACTACTGCAACTCAAAAATATTAAAAATTATGCAGACAAAGGCATCCAGACATAATACATTTTATAAAGGAACCAAATAACCACAAAATGCTACCAAACACACCACAAAAGCTGAGAGAGTATGACTTTAAGACTTTTAATAGGAAATGACATCACAACTGATGTGAATATAAAGCATGTGTCTTCCTGTTGTAAAACTGTTTGTTGGCTTGAAAAAGACTTGTGTCGAAATTTTATAATAAAAGTATTGCATTTTAGAATCCTTGTTTTTGAAGTTGATGTTATACAAGCATTGTTAGATGGAGTTTTACTTTTAAAAGTTATCAGGACTTATTTGTGAGCAGCTTGGGTTTCCCATTTGAGCTTGGAGCTGAACAGCTGGAACTGTGTTTTGGAATTATCTTTTTAACTTTGCTTTGATAAGCAAGGTGTGTCTATTGTTGGTGGTTTAAGCTGAACAGCGTGGAACACTGCACTCTGACATTAACAACAGAATACAGGTACTGTGTGTATAAAACTGACCTTTGCATTTTCCGTATTGAGGCAATATTTGTGCTGTCTGCATAAGTGGCCCTTCTCAGTTATTTTGTTTTTACATTTTATAAAGGAATAAATAAGAAAGCAACAGGTGAACATTTTGAAATGAAAATCTTTAGTGAGGCACATCAACTGCTAAGTCTCCTTTAATTCAATTTAATTGCATTTTATTTTATTTTTTATTTGTAAATCACAGAGGATTACAATGTGTTCATGTCATTCTTACTGTTTCATACTTTTATGGTTCGTAGTCAGTGGAGCAACACACAGCATACTGGCTTTTAATGCAGAAGGCTGTGAGTTCTACTCCTACACCATGTAGATTGATTGCTGACACTGAAGTGCAGCATAAGGAATGGGGGTGCTGCACTCCAGAATTTGACATCCTTTTGATGATATGCTTATTAACTATGAACCTTTGTATGCCATCTATTCACTAGTGCATATCGCCAACACACCATTTTTTAATGTAACTAGATAATTTATTTTTTAAGGGTAGCAGGCACTGAATTTGAAGCAGTGAAATGCAAAGATGCGTTAGCAGTAGTTCACTTCAATGTAGACTCATTCACATGACTTTTACTTTTGCAGAGATTGTGCACATTGACTGATATTGGTGGATTTATAATGTCATCATTTTGAGTGGCCTTTTATGGTTGAAATGTTCTGAAATCTGTAGTTTTGTCATTATTGGTTCATAAAGTTTGTTTTACAACTTACTGGAAAAATGTTCAAAACTATAAATTCAAAACACACTCTAACAAGTGTTGCTGTATTAAACAAGAACTGTAATTTATATAATTAGGAAGGTAACTCAAAGAATACATGCATTTTTGTATGGCCCTTAAAATGTGTGCAGGGTGCACATGATTTGAAAACAGCCCAGAGGTACAGTTAATATGCTGCTGGTTAGATGCAGCTTCAATGAATATGGGTTTCAATTTAGCTTCATTAAATGTGAGTTTCAAGGGCAGAGAAAAACACACACACACACACACACACACACACACACACACACACACACACACACACACACACACACACACAGAGTGCAAAATGTTTCTTCAGTGTGGCTTTCCATTAATGGGTGAAACGCTGGTATAATTGTCTGATAATGAGTTAATTGAACATTATGGACTTTTCACCATGGGGCTGTGGTACATTATCAGGGAATATGCCCCTTCCCCACTGTAGTACGATCAGAGAGTTGACATATATAGTTGACATTATCCCTTCTCTGCCAGGCATTAATAAGACAGAGAATTGTTTCACCTTGTACAATAAGGGATCGTTTTTTCTCTCTAGCTCTGACAGCATGAAAGATCTGAGAAATGCAGACCTTGGTAACAATTCATGCCATCTCCTTTTCTAAGGGGGTTGTTTTCTTTCATTTTTTTCAATCCTTTGTGGATTGATTTTTTTTTTCGATCATTTGACCTTGATCATTTCTTGATCAGTATATAATGGGTTTAATGAATTGTTAGACTCCTAAAGATGTATATAGCTAGATAGTTTATTGCTGTAAGTATATTTTATAAATATCTACATGTTCCTGTATAGTTTCTATTGGCATTTTTTGTTTGTTGTACTGCTTTGTTGAAATTTAATTGAAAAAGAGAAAATTTAACAATTTCTTAGAAAGCTATGCCTCTAAGTTTAACGGTGACCAAAAGCCTTTTACCGTTATAAACATCTAAAGTTGCAGATGATCAGGAGTTTTATTTTCCTCATCTTTCTTTGTTCCTGGCTCACTTATTTCATTAAAACAGTCTTTGTCCTGATATATGTGTGGGACTTATAGTTTGTCTGTCTTGAGCTAGTCTCCCTTTTCTACTAGTCACCTAGTTTTCACATGACCTGAGACTCTGATTTTTTTTTTTAGTTGTAATTAAATATAAAACTTTCTGTGGAAAATCCCTTTGTAGTCTGGATCACAATAGCATATCCCCTTTGCTTGGTATAAACTTGCTGGTTTCAGGAAATGCTTTTAATATCTGCACATCATGATTATCTTGATTATGACATCCATGTATCATTCGTTTATTCATAGGTTCATAAGTTCATAGGTTGGTACTAGGCTATCGGCCCTAGGGCCTATACAAGCCTAGCCATAACAATTCCCTGGCTATTTCTTCCCACAATATTTACTTTTTTAATATATGCAATCCTGATTATCTTGGTTATACCCATCCGTGAATCATTGTACTATGCCATTAGCCAGTGGCCATTGTGGAATTATTCTTCTGTGAGAAATGTATAGTACTGCAGAATTGCTTGAACTGTATCCTTTTGAAAGGCTGTCCATGGTGTGATCTGATAGACTTAGAAATGCTGAATATTGAGATTCACTCTATTTTTTGGCTGAGCTGAAAAGTATAAGTTCAGCTGTAGTTATCTCTTTCATTAGTCACTACAGGAAGTTAATCAATGCTGTTGAATGGCCTGTGTAAATTTATGGTAACATTGGTCGAAATAGTTTCTGAAAATGTTGACTTCTCAACTCATACATGGTAGTTTTCAACTGTATTTGCTTAACATGTTAATCTGTTCAACATATTTTGCATTATGCTATCATAGTAAAGAATAAAATTGTTACAATAAGAAGTGCTTTAGCCTTTTGTGCTTTTGTTATGTGGTTATCGTTTGCAAAGTAGAAAGGATAATTAGCTGTGTTCCTTTGATGATGCATTACCCTGGTAGTGGAATAGTGATGTCATCCTTGCAGCATTCATAAGTCTGAGGGTATCTATCACACTCTTATCCCTTCTCTGCCAGGCATTAATGAGACAGAGAATTGTTTCCCCTTCTACAATGAGGGATCGTTTTTTTCTCTCTAACTCTGACAACATGCAGACCTTGGTAACAAATCATGCCATCTCCTTTTCTAAATGTAAACTGTATCACCTATCACTTTTTTGTACTTGGCGCTTGTGGCTACAGTTAGGATTTCAGTCAGTCTTACTGGAACATCTAGTGGGAAGGTTTAGTTGACAAGCATGCTTGTCTTGCAAGAAAATGCTTTTAGCCAAACTGTACATTTATTTGTAGTGATATTGGCACAAATGAATCTAAGTATGTATACTTTTCTTTTAAGAAATGTAAGCATATACTCCTATGCTTAAAGTTTCCATTATAGGCTTTCATTTTAACTGTATATAGACTCTCATACACTTTGCTGACTGAAATAAAAGAATCTATAACCATATTACGTTTCAGTAGTACTTTGATATAAAATTATTTTCTGCATATCTGTGTATATTTTGTGCATATGGTGTTTATCAAGTAGTTTATGCACACCGATATTCTGCTTTTTATTATTTATCTGTGTCTTTATATGCCTTTCTGCTGTGTGAACCCTGTTGATTTTTAAACTCAACCATTTTGTAACATTCTAGTAGTTTCCCATAGGCAGATCCTTGCTTTCAATTAATATATTATTGCATGGCAATTTTGTCAAATCTTTTTTTTTTTTACATTGTATTTCTGGATAATCTGTATTTTTATTTCTGAATCAGTAACTTTAAATTTAGTGTTTCTTCTCTGGATTTTAACCTTATTGCTAATTCTCCATTTGTTTTTGAGTTGTTTTTTTTAAACATAAATACTTCATGAGGTATATTTGTGGCTGGGACATCTACTTAACTTCTGTTATACTGCTGTGTGTGTATCTTCAGTTTCTGCCACTGTTTCTTATATACTCTGTCATCTTCCTTGTGGATAGCAAACCTTTAAATCTCTCATCCCCATTGAAATTAAGTACTTTGTCTACTAAAGTATTATTTATTTTCATTTAAAAGAGTTTTGTTGCATAGCAAATGAGTGCATTCATAATTATAAAGTGAGTATTAACTGTAAACATTAAAGCAAGCATAATAAGAACAAGACATAGTAGGTCTCTCAACCACAATGGTTATTATTAATGAAAATGAAGACGTGGATATGCATATGTGTTTAATGGGGAACAGTCAAGTGCAAACTATTTGTTCTGAAAGGTATTCTTTTCTTTAAATCTGAAAAAGTACTTAATATCTAGATATGTCTATACACACACACACACACACACACACACACACACACACACACACACACACACACACACACACACACACACATACATATATGTGCATGTGTATGTGTGCCTTTTAGAAGGAATTTTTTCAAATAATGTCATAAGCAACTTTATTCAGCTGTTTTACTCAGGTGCCAACACAAGATAAAAAAAGATGTGCATGTGCACACACTTGCGTGTGTATATGTATATCTTTGCACATATATGTGTGTGTATGTGTGTTTGTGTGTGGTGTGTGAAGACATATAATGACATCTGTGCCTCATACTCCAAAAATGGTGATAATCATACCATTAAAAAGTCACTTTTTCTACTCTTTGAAATAACATTTTGGGATCATATCTTGTAGGTAGAACAGACTCTTTATTGGAGTTATTTTGCATATTTGCAAACAAAATGATATCTGTACTAGGTATAGCAGTGTGGTATGCTAAGTTCGTTCTTTAGCTACCCTACCCGATACCATAAGTCAAGCATTTAATAACTTGCTCTGACATATTCACTTATTTAAGCTGTTTTAATTTTATATTTGTTATTGAAACATGTCATGCTCATTCTGAGAACAACTCCTAAGTTATGCTGACAGATTCTCTAAGGCTGGCTGCTAATCTGATTCATAAGGTAGGTAGAAGTACTTCAGGGAGCCAAATATGCAAGTATAAAAACATGAAGGTTCAGATATGACCTTCGGCATTATAGCTTTCATATTTTGTTTAATGTTCATTCTCAACCTGAGTAACATAGTTAAATTATGTTTCATCCAATTTTCAAGGTCTGTTGATGGAAAAGAGAAGAGTGACCTGTGTGGTATGTTATACTGCTGGAAATGGAAATTGAGCTGATTATTTACAACATGTTTCCATGGTGCTTCTCGCACTGGCAGATTTATTTGCTTATCGTTCCTGCAGCTTCTAATAACATCTAGAAAAAATGAAATAATAATCTGTAACTGGAATCAAGCAATATCTCAGATAAAGATTTAATCATGAAGCATGTACAGTGCATTGACGATCCTTAACATGATTGTAAAGACCATATTAATGTTTTGTTATATTGCAGATATAGTATTTTAATTAGTTGATACAGATGTACAAATGAAACATCATATCATTAAGGTATTCATTGTTTTTTGACTGTCATAGACATAGCTTATGCACTTTTTGGTCCTATGACATTTCAAAATGGCTTTCAATGCTTTATCAGTATATCAGACCATATGAAATGCAGTGGTACAGTCAGTCAGATTTTATCTATTTTCTTATTAAGTTTGTAGGGTAGAAATAGTTAAATAGCAAAGCTATATACAGAATACCTCTTTTCTCAGATTTTGTTTTAAATGTCATGTATGTCCCTTTTCATGATTGTAAATGTTATCAATATGATATTGACATATACTTTGTGAAGTGAATATTGCAGAAAAAAATGGTAAAAGGTTATCGATTTTGGATTTTACAAAGAAAACAAGCAGCGTGAGGAAGATTAGGAGGTTATTGCCCAGGATTCATAAAACTCTACATAAATGCGGTGATCAATATCTGGTATTCATTAAACAGCCCTACATGATGTGTAGAGCTGCCAAGCTCAGATATGTGGCAGATTATGCTACTGAAAGCATAAAGAACCGAAGTACACGCTAATTAACCAATTCAGCATGGCAGAGTTATTTAGGAAGCTATTAAGTAATCCTATACACTCAGTGTAAACTTTTGCCATGTACACCAAAACTCTTGGAGATATAGGCATGCCTGCACTTAAAAACATATGTTATGGGTTGCTGTTGTTATTTTTATGCATGTACAACAGGCCTTAACTCAAGGTGCTGCTGTTGCTGCAGACCTCAGGTGAGAGGAAGGGTGTTTAGACCCCATTTAACATATCATGTAGTGCAAGGAACAGAAATTGTAGTGAGATGCAAGGTAGAGAGGGAAACACAGAAGGAAATACACAACCTCTATTGCCCCCACCTCAGGCCACAGGGAAATAGTGAAGAACCCATCCCAATGGAAACAAAGGTATGCCTAGCATTACTTATACTAGTGACTGGTACTTTCCAGAAATCCACAGGAGATATATTAGGAGTACTACAGGCATCAGCCTTAAGAATATTTAATCAGATTTTAAACACAGTGCTACTACATGCAAGGGAGCATATATGTTTCCCATGAACACCACAGAAGAGAGCAAGAACCATGTAGGAATTTTATGCAACAGCACAATTACTTGACGTTTTGGGAGCCATAGACTGCACACAAATAGACATAAAAGCTCCCTTCCCGCAAGGAACAGGGAAGGCGGTACATCAACAGAAAAGGTTTCCACTCTATAAACTATCACATTGTCTGCAATGCCCAAGGGATCATCTACAATGTCTGTGCATGCAACCCAGGCAGTTTCCATGACTTACACATATGGCACACCAGGTTTGCTAGGGGTGACATTAATCAAGAGCATCTAGTGGGGGATACATGTTATGCATTGGAGCCCTAGCTCATGACACCCATGAGTAACACATACAACCCCAGTGAGCAAAGATACAATGAGGCCCATGTAGAAACTAGGAATATCATAGAATGTGTGTTTAGTTTGCTTAAATCAAGGTTCCAGTGTCTAGACACATAAGAAGGTGCACTGTTCTACAACTCAGACAACTGTATCAAAATGCTTACATTCTGTGCTAAGTTATACAATATAATTCTCTGGAAACAGCTTCAACAAGGACAGCAAGAGGCAGAATCACAGTTTCAAGGGCCACAGGCAGGGCCATCAGCAGCAGCAGCAAGTACAAATGAGGAGTCAGAGCGAAAATCTCCAGCTGCAGATGGTGCTGGCAGATAGAAGTATGTACAGTATGCCCTGGTTTTTGCTAAGAGGAAAAGGCTAGCACATACACTTACTACCTATCTCAAAGCCTTCAACCTCATGCACATACACATAGGAAAACTATTGCCTGTCAGACACCATGACCTCTACTTAACCAATTAATGGCTGTGTCCTGATAGCATTAGATATGGACAACCACCAAGGGCACAATTTGTACCTGCAGTAATAACAAGGTAAACATGGAACCTGTAAAGAAAAAAATAAGTTACAGTACCGATTACTCCCATATGGAAATACTGTATGTCTACGACCCTAAGTATAGCCTTTTGTCTGAGGTGTACAGTTATGTTAGTAATATCTCCTCTGTAAGATGTTCACAACATAGTTAAGTATTAGAACCAACAGTTTGCATCAAGCATTTCAATTGACCATCATCCATAAAATGTGGAATGGGTCAATTATATTGTCATTTGTATAACTATGTCAAGAAGCAAGGCTGAAGCACTCAGTACTTCCAATGCTATTAAGACAACACTAACTGAAATATGATGTGTTACAATAATATAGAAGTCATCTATTCACAAATGAGTAAGGACAAGAAATCAAAAACTCTAGCTCTGCAATACATTTTGAAAAATTCAGTCTTGTGAATAAGCAAACATCAGCTCTCCACTGTGTGCATCAGACATTGTGCAACCCTATGTGACAAAGGCATGGGCAAAGGGAAGGACACAGTAATCATCATTTGCATGTGGTGATGTGGCGTGTGGGGAGGTAGGAGGGCAAGTCTGACACCAAAGAAGTGTGTGTGTGTGTGTGTGTGTGTGTGTGTGTGTGTGTGTGTGTGTGTGTATTCAAGTAAGAAACAGATGCATCTCTCAGAGTATGCTGTGTTTAGGGCCAGCAGCAACAAATATATAGCAGTCAGCAGTACTGTTTAGATAGTTTGCATGTGTATGAAGTGGTATGGGAAAGTGACTGCATGAACACAATCAAGCACTGTGCTAGCACTATGTCATAGCATCTTGGACAGGTGTAAGCCATGCATGGTAGACTACTCAGTTCAGCATCACCACACTACCCACAACAACCACCTCTAAGATGCGGTGAGCTGTTTCTTCCACAGCCTTGGCTAGAAGTCAGGGTGATACCTGAATGTGAGTGATTCCTGCTGGATGAGCTCTCATCAGGACTATGCCCCAAACCATGACCCTATGACTTACCATATCTGGGTGTGGACACTACAATCACTGATAGAGCAGTGGATGTAGTGTCATTGCAGAAGTGGAATCTTGCTTGGCCACATTTGTTAATAACAAGAGAAGGAGCAATTCTCCCTATACATGGAGGCCCACCCTCTTCAACAGACATTCCATCACATAAATTGCTCAATCCATTGTGTCATCCATCCTGTCTAAGAAGTTGTCCACAAAGATCAGGGAGTCACTCAAGTTAGAATGCATGACATTTATTAATTGTACTATTGTATCTCTTCCAAGGCCTGAGAAGAATGTGCCTGTGCTTCCACTATAGCCCTACACATATGTCTGGTGGCACCTAGTGACACACCAGCTTCAGGAGGACAGTGAACACCAAACCTCCTCCTAGTACCCCTACCAACCCTCTTGTGTTGCACCACTCCTTCATGATGGCTACTGGGATAGCAACTGGCACTGCAACCAGAGTAATCAAACTAGCCTGATCAACTGTGTCAGACTCAACCTGTCCTATATCAGAGGTCTCTGTGTCCTGGGTATGTGTAGATATACTGACTGTGTCCAAAACATGGGCATGGGATGTGGGAGTCACAATATCTGTGTCAGACTAAGCCTCTGCACCCCCAGACTGTGTTTGTTCATTGCCACCATTATCATCAGAGGCTACTGATACTCCAACATCAGGTGGTAGGAGTTAAGATTATATATCACTCATTTTGAAGGAGGTATGGGCCTTCTTGAAATGTATTACATGTATAGATCTGCAATCGTAGGACTGCATACATATCTCCTGACTTCATCTGATCCAAACAATGTGAAAGCTTTGAAACATGCTTAGCTTAGCAGACTCATATCGGTGTCAAGAGGGAATAGAAACCAAATCAGAAGTAGGCAAAATTCAGACAGTGACTTAATTTGCCAAAAAACAAAAGAAAGAATATAAGGAAAAGGATCAGATAAGAAGGCAAGAAATGTGGAACATCATAAATATAGTTGCAAGTACAGAAAACTCTTGGAACAACTACGTGTCAATCAGGATCTGCTGCAGGAATGGTTAAGGAGAGGTGAATTTAAACTGAATGATGAAAGGTTAATATTGGTGGCCCAGGATAGTGAACTACACACAAGCTAGTTTACAAGTGCATTGAGCATGTGGGAGACACAGACAAATGAAAGTTCTGTAAAGCAGAACTGGAAACAAGTCACACATCTTGCTCCTCGGTGTGATACACTAATAGCAGAGGGCTTGTATACTGAAAGGCATGAAAATGTGGCAAGACTGTTGCATTGGGAATTGTGCAAACATTACAGTATTGAAGTAGCTGGGAAGCATTGGAAACATGAGTCCCAAAGCTTTATGGTGAATGATGAAACTTATATCACATGGGATCACCCATTACCAACAGTTCAAAAAATAAGTGTGAGAAAACCAGACATATTAGTTTATGAAAAGAAGACAAAAGTAACATTGATCATTGAAATTGCTACACCCAGTAAATATAGTGTCTTACATACAGAGGGCCACAAAATAATAAAATACCAGGATATACAGGCAGAAATGAGGGCAATGTGGAAGGATACCTAGACAGTTCCAATAGTAGTAGGAGCAATGGGTCTCATAAAAAATGTACAGTCTTATTTAGATATGCTACCAGTACATGCAACTCCATATGAATTGCAGAATGTGTCAATTCTAGACACATTGCTGGTCTTGCAAAGAGTACTAGCTGATGTCAAAAACTGAAATAATACTAATTTCATGAGCTTTAATCATACTTTGATTTAGGAATGAGGTCCATTCCTGTCATGATATTAGAAACCCAAAATACTTGGAGAAATTATAGGGATAAGCCAACCTTATCCTGGTTAGGTGTTTATGTTTATTATAGTCTCCCAAACCTTATTTGTAACTATAGCTATCAGTGTATTGTACACAGCATGACAGATTAATAATAATTTAATAAGACTAAAACACCATACAGATGTTCCTACATGTTCTACAAACATATTGCTGCTATTCCTCTTTGCATCTGTGTGTAACTCTGTCTGTCACCCCCTCCTTCTCCATAATTTTCAATGATTTTCAACAGTCTTATATCAATGTTGTGAAGAACTGACTCCTTTGTGGTATGACGAGTTAATGCTCACATGTACTGAAATATTTTTGAATAATTTCAAGGATTCTAATCCAGCCATTAGCTAAGTGGTACTGACTGTTTTTTGTACACTAACTTATATGTATCTGTTGGGTACATATTGTTCTGAGCCACCATTATCCTTCTTCAGTCACGATCTACTTTGTTCCTGCCTCCATGTCACCCTGCCAGTGCATCTTTTCTTTTCTGTATCATTATTTTTCCACATCTGCATTTGTGCAATGTCTGGCACCAGGTAACATATGCAAAGAAGGCTAAATGGAAGTCACCAGCTTATGGCAATTGTGACGCCCCTGAACTGGCCCAGTAATCAAGGATCCTCAATCCTCACCACTAATGCCAGTGAGGGACATGCACATTGGGAGGATAACAAGTACACACACAGTAAAATAAAATTTCTCTTAACAGCACACAGAGATCGCAGTCAGTCTGGAGCTGTTTTTTCCCTCTCTCTCCAGATCCCTAATAAGATTCCCCACTAACACAGCTATAGGGTTCAAATCTCAGCCGAGTGGTCAAGCCAAAACCTCCAGCACCCTCTCTGTCCAATCAGTGCTTCATGTCCCTGCCTAAGTAGCTGACACACACTTTGACATTTGATTGATATACAAATACACAGACACTCCTGGAGAAGGCTGGCACAGGTTCTCTAGCTATGCCCCCTTCTGCCCAGTCTATACGGTAGTACTACCTGCCACCAACTACCCTTATCAGCTACTCTAAAGCCCTTACAAAGGGCGACCAATTCTACTGTGTAATGTTACTATTATCCAAATGGAAAGTGTGTCCAAGACCTTAAGGCTATTTAAGGGTAGTCTGTACAGTATCACCAAATATATGCAAGTACTCTAAGAGCTTAAATATATCTAAACAACACCAGCCACAATTAAAATGTTTAAATATATTTAATAATAAATAACAAAAGAACAAGACAATACTCAGTTACTCAATACAGTGACAACAGCATTCAGAATCACAGGAAATACTTTAAAACAACATTGTAGGACAGTCTCACATAAATACAGAAAACATCTAGACTAATCTTGCTATATTCCTATCTATCTCTAAGAGAAATACTATGATCTAAGTCTTACTTACAGAGCCAGGCAGATACAAGTGCTGAATGAATGCTTACAAGTCCAAGGCAAGATACAAAATTACCTGACTTTCTCTCTGAGATAGTTTTTGAATTAATATCAAACATTTCTGCTGGGTCATCTCAGCTTACATCATTATTGTCACCTCTGCCTTAGTTTCCAGGCCAACAGAAACCTAAAGGTTAGCACCACAGTGTCAAGAATACTTATCTCTTAGAAGCTGACACTTATCTCTTAGAAGCTTGCCTGGAACTGGAAGCCATAAAACTGTTAAATACTTTTACCCTTGAAACCTATAATTATTTCTGTCTCAAGACAATCGAAAGAATTTCCAGATGTAGACATTCTGTCTTCTACTTGTGGTAAACACACTCATAAAACAGTAAAGTTATTATTAGAGATTTTCCTCCCAACAATCCTGACAGGCCCTCTCCTCAGACAGGAAACATCCCCCTATTTCACCCTAAAACCTATCCCAACCTCCTATATCAAATTACTACTTCTTAAACTAAAACCCTATTCTCCTTCAGTAGATAATCTCCCAGCAGAATACCTAAAGCTGGGTGCCAGTTCCATAGCCTATACTGTGTCTCTTCTAATTAACAGACCTATCAAAAAATCATATGCTCTTTCTCTATGGAAAATATTCATCTTCCCCTTCATAAAGGAAGAATCTCATCTGATAAAATCATTGTAGAGAACTATCAACATATTATACCCTTTGTCAAAAATTCTGGGAAGTACATTCACAAGCAACTAATTCAAGGCAATACTATGTCCACACATTTGTAAATTAGTTCTTCAGATAGTGTCATGGTTTGAACATATCCGTTTAATATTTTTATAGTGAAAGTGATGCAAACATTTGTTTAGATAACTGGGGGAAAGGACTTTTCTATTCTTCAAATGGCAGGTGTTTTGTGTGGCATCAGTAAGGGCACACTGTTACAACATTATGTATCTGCCTGCACCCCTGGTTAAACACACTGATTAGGTTATTGTTTTGCAAGTGATATAATGGTTTTTGACTGTCAGACTTGTCCTGTAGAACTTGCATATCTTACACTATTCTTTATAGTGTAGTAGGATGTTCAAAATACAACAGTGCTTAGCATCTACAAGTGTGACTGCCAATGGAGTCCAGATGGTTTTACATACATTTTTAGTGGCAACTTTTACAAGCCCTGATTAGCTGTAATAATAATGTTACCAGATACATCTCCTTGGCAATACTCTGCTGATGCCATCCCTTCATCGACACTGTATGTCTTAGTTTCAGTAATTATTCTCCTGTGGTGATAACTGCTGATAAAGTGCTGTATAGATGGTGTAAGTTGATAGGTAAGATGTTTGATTCAATCACTGCTTCAATATTGTGATAGTTATTACTGTCATATACCACTGGCCACCTCAAAACCACCTTTATGTATCCTTCTATTTATGAGATTGAATTACAGTGGCACTCTGTGACAATAGCAAATTCTAGCATCACCAGAGAAAACAGCTTTTTGTCTACACAATGATTGCATACTGTAAAATATCTGCAGTATGTCAGGTTTGGAGTGTATAGTCTCCTGTGTTGTGTGACTTTGATAGTTAGCTTTGTACATCATGGAACTACATATGCAGCATGTTTGAGGCCAGCTGTGACTGTCTCTGACCCTCATACTGTGTGTACTATTCTGCAAAGACATAAATGATGTGCAACCGTACAGTGTTATTGTGCACTTTCAACACTTTTTAGCATAAACATCCTGCTAATAAACAGTGGTGATTTCATCCATTTAACTGTGCACTAACTTAGGTGTACCTGAATATGGTCATGTGGTACTTGCAATTGAAGCAATGATGTTTAGCTTATGATCTTTATTTATTTGAAATCAATCCATTACTGCTCAGACTATGCTGTGTCAGTGTTATTATGACTGTACATGTCACTAACACTGTAGTCAAGCACATTTGGTTTGTACACATATAGATGACAATCCCTCTTACTAAAAGATAAAAAATGTATCACATAGCAATGCTTTTATTCAGAACAACAATGTCATTTACTTTCATGTTCTTTACATAACATATGTAGGAAGTGTTATCCTTTGGAGTGAGATCACATGCTGTCTATTGTTGTCATACTACAGCAATTACAGGCACAGATATTCCTTGCAGAAAAAAACATGATGTAATGCCTTTACATAACTACACACATCACACCTTTACCTGCATTTCTACCACGGTGAATTCATCCTGTATAATATCATGTACTGTCTGCTGTCAGATGCTCTTGTGTTCAACATCCAACATCAACATTGATGGGCCTTATACTGTAATACATGAATGACAGTTTAAATGTATTTATTTACAGTGTGAGAGTCATCCATGATCTCTTTCATTTCAGATTTTATTTACCACATACATCTGATGTAATAATTTCACACAGGTGGATTGTCATACAAGTTTTAAAACTCCACTGTGGTGCTTGTGGTTCATCCAGACATTATTAGTCTGTAGAGTCTTGTGGCTTGCTGTTCAATTCCTGAAAGGGTCAAATAATATAAATGTACTGATGTTACATAAACACCATTGTATATAGTTATTCTTATCCATTTTTATTTTGGACAATGCTGTATCATCACAGGTTGTGATCGCATGGCAGTGAAATGTTTATTCTGGGAATGTCAAGTTGAGAGTGTTCCTGTGGGTTGTGAGTTGAGTACTGGCTTTTAAAACATACCCAGACAAGTAGACTAGTGTTTAATTCTGAGACAATATGTATCCTACATGATAGAAACAGTTTCCTTGTCAAAGAAGCAGTCATATTGTAAAGCTCAGTATTAAGTGGATAGTAACATCTGTAGGCCTTTCCTGGTATTGTGAAAAAATCAGATCGTTCATATTATAGTTCTACCTCCTGTGTTAACATACATACACATTCAGTTCAGTTATTTGTGACAGCCTCCCCATGCTTTCTAATGTGGCACATGCTGTTACTCCAGAGATCTGCAAAGAGCCTTGTATAATAGGTTTGAATCTGGTAACATCTGTCTGTCAGATAACAATGACTTATACATACTCAAAGGAGCAGCCTTTTCAGACATTTTCATACCATGTACAATGAATATGGTATGATAGTGCTGTACACCCGTCGAGAGTATTCTTCCTTACGTGACTGATAGGTGTATATCTGTGGCACCCATGATTGGTATGCATCTTTCTGATATCTGTTGAGGCATATGTTCTAAGATGACATTATGCAAATGTTTCTTGGGTCATTCCTTGCTCATATGCATTAGCTATTCTCAAGATAATTATGCTATGTATCGCATGTCTTCCTCCAAATGTGTTTAATACTGCAATTGTTTCCATCAAAATATACAGCTTAAAGACAGTTGTATGATTCCACAAACATTTCTTACTGTATGGCATGCTGACAGGCCATCAGAAACTGTTATTGGTCCTCCTTTATACCACATTCTATTGTGTTGTTGCTGTTGAATTACTGTTCTGTTATTGTTTCCTATAACTGCATGTGAGTATGTTCAGTATTACTATGTCAGACTGTTTTCAAATCAGCAATGGTAAAATTGGATTCCTGGCATGTCATTCACTCTTTTTGTTTGGTCACATATGTATGTTGTTTGTTATTTATCAGACTGGCATGTAGCATTTACACAGCTAATAGCATAATAGCTTGTCTTTTGCATGCTTGTAGGTGATAAACCCTTTTCCTACTGGTGCCACTGTCATTTATATGCAAAAGGATGACCATTTCTGATGTACTTGACATTACAGCTGCAAAGTCCTTTTGTTTTTGTGTATACGTGGTGAACTGGATAATATAATGGTGCTGTCAGCTTGTATACATCAATTCCCTGCATATACATCCTTATATGCAATAACTGCATTCTATGCATTCATTCCATAATGCATCTTCTGTCAGGAACTGTTATCTCAAGTCAGCATTTAATTAGCATGTATATCACATTTTCATTCCCCTCTGTTACACTGCAGCTTCATGTCCCTATCGCATCCTTTATCAGCATGTCCATTTTATTTATGTGTGTAACTGTGAGACTGACATTCACACTAATTATCATTATATCAATAATGCAGGTTTTATGTCAGAAATGCTTCTTATACACTTTTCTACATTTGCCAAAGGGATATGAGTACACTTTAAACATTTGCCATCTACATTACTACTTTAAGTTAGGATATCACATTTTCTATGTACCAGTTGCCCCATTTCACTTCCCTTTGTTCTGCATTGGTTTCCTGTACTTGCCCTTAATATGTGTGTGCTACAGTGCATGCTCATATCTGAGCAATGCCTATATACAATTAGTTTTGTTTACATTGTGTGCTGGTGCTTGCAATCACTTTTCCATCATCGTGAACACTATTGCTGGCCATGGAAAGGTGCTTGCAACCATGCAGGGGCAATGAGCAGCATGCATATTCGATTAGCATTGCTGCTCATCACTCTAACACACTTACATCATGCAGGCATAGCATGGCACCTAACCAATTGTTAAAGAAACTCAGGGATTGTTTTTGATATGTCTGAAAATTGTTTTCAGCATATTTATGTCCTCTGTTGCAACAAAGCAACTGTCAGTTATCTGTATTAAACCAATAGTTTTGTTAGCTGTTTGGGCTCCATATAACTTAGTGCATCTGTCTCTTGCTTTTAAAAAGACATATGTCATTCCAAACAAAGTAAAATAAAATATATTTTTTTGATGTAGACCTTTATGTTATTTTGGTGTTATTAGCTGCTGCTGACTTTTTGAAGTGCCAAACAATCCTGCATAACAGCAATGTGTTGTTCTGCAACCCCAACCTCCAAATTAAAACAAATGGAGCAAAAATTACTATAAATACATATATATATATATATATATATATATATATATATATATATACACACACACAGACATATAGAGGTGTAGATATATGTATGGAAATCTTCTTCTAGCTTTTTCCAGGTTAGGGGTCACCACAGCAGATCACCTGTCCACTCATGATTGGCAGTGGAGTTTTACAGTGTCAAGTTGCTAGCCCAGCACCCAACCTTCCACAGAAGTTACACACATACTTATGCCTAGGGCCAGTTTAGAGTGTCTAATCCACCCACAGCATGTCTTTGGGAGGAAACCGGAGCACCTGCAGGAAACCCACGTGACCACAGGGAAGACATGCAGACTCTGCACAGAAGGTACCCCAGCTGAGGATCAAACCAGAGAACCTCTTGCGATGAGATAGCAATGCTAACTGCTGCACCACCATGGCTACCCAGATATATGTATGGAAATACTGAATCAAAATACTTAGGTGTCATTATAACTGTACAGAATAGCCTGGTAAATCTAGATGAGGAAACAATAGCTGAACTACTTCAGAAAATAAAGAAAAACAAGACAAAAGACCTGTCCCATTATCATGTGGTAATAGTATGATAAACATGAGGAATGTGACTATTTCAATGCCATCCACTGCTGATAGAAATGCACTGAGAGGAACCATTTGCAGCAAAGGCTATGGCAATGTCAAAGGAACATTAATAAGCTACAGAGCAAGAACACAAGAAAAGGAGTGATAATCAACAAAGCAAAACCAGAGTAGTTTCATAAACAACATTGTAAAAGGAAAGGCAGTACTTGAATGGTAAGCTTCAGCAGTGAATGGCTCATTTTCAGAGGCAAATAAAATACAAGAGTCTGATTATGTCCTAAAAGGGAGGCTTGATTAAAAAGAAGGGCATCATTATAATCACAATAGCAGAAATCATATTTAAAAATATTATGGCAAATTATTTAGAAAGCTGTCAAGTATACACTGTAACTAAAATGAATAAAATGTTGAAGGCTGCAAGCTTGCAGTATTTGTTTCACAGTCTATTTCCACATTAACAGTAGGTGTTTAGTGCCCATTTTAAAATGAAAATCTGTTCTGATATTGCAAGGCTAGAATGCAGGAATTATCAGCTTTGGAATTCTCTGTGTATAACAAGATTGCATGAGAAAATGTAAGTAACTAATTTATATATATATATATATATATATATATATATATATATATATATATATATATATATATATATATTAGCAGGGGAAAGCAGGGACTATATTTAAAAGTGCAGGGCTTACACCCTATCCTATGTTATCTCTTAACGTTTCATATTGATTTTTTTCTGAATCTGAGTTTCTGCATTTGCTTAAGCAAGCTATTTCTTCTGAAAGTCTGTGATTGTTGAATTCTAAAGACATATATGGCAAATGTGTACTTCTGTCTCTAATGTTGTTATTATAATGATAGGATATAGTCTTTGACCTAGTCTGAGATAAATAAATCTCTTGGTGTTTTACATTGAGATTCATAGATAACACATGGGCCACAGCTCCATATAGTTGCAGCTGCTTCACTGAACATCTACAGAAATGTATACACTCCCCACAGTTTTATTTATGTACACATGCATATACCTTTATTACGTCCCTGGGTATACTTAAAGCTGTTTAGATACTCTTACTTCCCATCTCATTCTCACCACAGTGTCAAGTTGCTGCAGGTGACAGCAATCTTAGGAGGTATCTGCGCTATGCAGCATTGCCACTTCTTGCTGTCTCTGGGCGGTTTAATTTCATGTGGATCCCTTTTTGCAACTCTGGGCATATAATAAAAACATATTGCCACAGCTTGGAGAAGCACTTTTGTAAAGCTGCAGTGACAGACTTCAGAATTTGAACATGAAACTGCTAAAACATGCAACACTAAGAAACCCAAAAAATAAGACAAAAAATGTACAATTGAGCTACAGCCTCACATAAAGCATTGGGAGAATCATTTTAAATTTAACCAAAAACTAATGATACAGGCAAAAAAAGAAGCAGCCACACTACACAGAAGGGGAATGGAAATAAATAAGACAACCTGAAATAACAAAAACAGAAAACAACCTCTGACAAAAATAGAATACACCAATAGAATAAGGGTATTGAAAAATTATTAGGAACAAAAGAAGCACAGATGCTGGTAATCCTAAATCACACTACTGTTTTATTAATGTAGAATTCCATTAAAAACATCCAAATACATACAACTGATAAGCGCTTTCGTCTTAAGGTATTCTAAGACTTCTCCAGATAACAGGAATCCACTCATTCAGCTATTTTACACAAAAAGAAGTCGTACGACCATTTTGCACCAAAATTCTAAAGGGACCTATTTGTAAAGAGCAAGTGGTTACCTGTACATAGTAAAAAAGCATCATTGCTATGTAAAACAAATAAGTAAAATAAATAAAATTCAACACTTTCCCCAGGATTCAGCAAGCTCTGGACAGCATGCAGGAATAGAGCAAGAGCTGCTGCAGGCAATATGGCCGCAGTGCGATCCAGGAATAAGCTCCGGGACGTGCACGAGTGCTCCTGCACTGTTCCTGCACATACACAGGCCCAGTATGCTAATTACCTCATTTACTGGTGAAACCATGCAAATAAGGTGAATTAGCAATCCAGGAAGCAGGCAGACATCCATGCAGGAATAGTGTAGACTGCAGAAATGTGTGCAAGCTACAAAATGGAGGCATGACAGCTCATACAAATGCATCTATTAGAAGGATTAGGTGTGCCAAAGGCCAAATATATGGCCATAGGCATGAAAAATAATTTCAAAATTATAAAAATTTACTTTTTTTTGCTGGCTGATTTCGGCCGTTTAAGCGCAGGCAGCTGTGTGCAAACTGGATCGACCCGAATATAATAAAAAAGCTGGAAATAAGTTTTTAAACCAAAATCATAATTTTGCAATAATAGTCAATGGAATGCATAACACAACAAGACCATGGAATAGTGATTGCTAACGGGGAAGGCTGAGTGTCCATTTTGTAACCACGCATTAGCAGTCAATCCTATGTAAATGAAGGCAATGACACTGAATCACAGATTTCCCCTCAGTGCTAGCTTGCACCCAGCTGTGTAAGTGCAGTAAGACCACGGTGTAAGTCTAAGAGCTAGATGACTTCATAAGGTGGTGTGTCATGCATGCTGCAAGCTTATTGGAGCTCTGTGGCCCATGTTTGCACTTAGCTAAGCACAGCTATGGAAGAGGGTGTGTCTGAAGCTGCCTAGCAGTCTTTACAATGCATAAACTAAACAAGCTTATTCTTCTTCTTTCACCTTTTCCCGGTTATGGGTTGCCACAGCAGATCACATGTCCACTCATGATTGGCAGAGGAGTTTTACAGTGCCAAGTTGCCAGCCTGGCTCCCAACCTTCCACAGAAGGCACATGCATGCACGCACTCACTCACACCTAGGGCCAGTTTAGAGTGTCCAATCCACCTACAGCATATCTTTGGGATGTGGGAGGAAACCGGAGCACCCGGAGGAAACCCACACAATCACAGGGAGGACATGCAAACTCCGCACAGAAGGCACCCCAGCCAAGGATCGAACCGGAGAACCTCTTGATGTGAGGTGGCAACACTAACTGCTGCACCACCATGGCCACCTGGCATAAACTAAACAAACAAACACAAAAAAAAAAAACAGGAAATAGCAGCTCTGTTCACATGTGAGCACTGGGTATGTGCAGCGCTCCTTGGGGCTTAAACGGGAAGGTAATTGGAAGGGAAAACAGCAGTAGGAAGGCAATCAAGGAGAAACAGCATAGCTGGCAGGTGAAGTGTATCAGAACAAGCCAATTACACAGGCAGTAGCCCAGCCCAGCACACTACTATAAACTTTGCAAACACCTTTCCCTCTGTTTTTTCCACAAACTCTACACTACCGGTGTACACAAATGGGGAAATTTTACCTAACAAAAGCAACAAAATGATAGGGGCTGCCTTCACTCTCATAAATCAACATGTGGAAGAGGCTGAGGGTGGTGAGGATGACAATGCTGATGACCAACCTACAGTGAGGAGAAGGGGAGGAGTGTACAGACCCAGGGTAACCGACCAGAGCCTACATGAGCTGGAGATAGTGGAGTGCTATATGGTGGACAGAGACCTCCTACAGCAAATTATTGAGCTATGCCAGCCACACCTCACACACAGAACCAACAGAGGGGAACCCATCCCAGTGGATACCAAGGTATGTGTAGGCTTAAGAATACTAGCCACAGGTACCTTCCAAAGGTCAAATGGGGATATCATGGGAATCTCACAGGCATCAGCATCCAGGGTAGTCTACCAGTTCCTGGATGCCATGTCAGCACATGCTGGTGAGCACATATATTTCCACAACACCCGTGAGACATTGACCAGCAATATGCATATTTTTCACCAAATAGCAGAATAATCTGAGGTAGTGGGTGCTATAGACTGCATACACATCAAATCACCACCTGATGAGTGAGGTAGGGTCTTCATAAACCACAAGGGCTTCCCCTCCATCAACTGCCAGGTTGTGTGCAATGCCCAGTGCATTATAATGAATGTGTGTGCTGGCAGCCTTAGAAGCTATCATAACTCCCACATCTGCATATGAAGCAGCTGTACCAGAGATTTGCCAATGGGGACATCCCATATGGCCACCTAGTGGGGGATGCTTTTTACGCACTGGAACCATGGCTGATGACATCCATCAGAAATGCCCACACACCCGAACAAGAACTCCATAATGAGGCACACGCACAGACCAGAATCATAATAGATCATGTGTTTGGGATGCTCAAGTCATGGTTTCGGTGCCTAGACATATCCAGTGGAGCCTTGCAGTACTCTCCAGCTACATGTACCCAAATTGTCATTGCATGTGCCATGCTACACAATATGATCTTGCAAAAACAGCTGCAGCAGGAACAGCATGGGGCAGGGCCACACAGCCCCCAACCACTGCCAAGGCCAGAGCAGACACAGAGTGACTCAGAGGAGGAACAACCTGAGCCTGCCCCTCTAGGCAGAAGGAGCCATGCCCAGTATGCCCAGGCTTTGGCAAAGTGGCAACACATAGCACATACACTGACACAGTTGGAACCCAGGGAATGACACCTCTCTCTAACTCGCACATACAGTAAAAGGGATGCCAAACATGACACTACCTGTGCTTAACCATGTAAAGGGTGTGTACTATGTGCATCTGACATCGTCAGCCCTCCAGCACCATCCTCAATACTGACACAGCCACAAGGTAAGTCACTCTCATTGTCAATTGCTGAATGGAGTAGTATGTTCTTCTTCTTGTATCTAAGGTATGGATGTGAGCATGCAAGGGAATTGGATGGCTGAATGGGATGGCAACATATAGTAGACACCTATATGGGCAGCATGAAATCCATAACAAATACTGGTGTCAACATAGTAGGCAGTACTAGACAAGGTGACAAATCCCACTGCAAGGCATGTGGTGGGCCAAATGTGTGTCCATAGGACACACACATGCATGTCAGTGAGGCTCATATACCCAGCAACAGTCTCAGCCAGCAGGACAGGTGTAGATTACCACAAACAAAGGCTGTGCTAAGGCCTCCAATTGATGGCAATGGAGAACAGTCCACCTCCAGACCTACACAGACAGACTACAACAGGTCAGGCAGTGGGATGTTGGTTCTGAAGGATAAGAAGTCTGAAACTGAAATGTAGGTCAATAAAACCTAAGATCTGTACTGCATTGCTATGCCTCTAGTTTGCATGATAGGTCCGAATACAGAATGAAATGGAAGCCAACAGAGTACCTGAAATACCAGTACGGTCATAGCAAATGTTTACAGTTGTCAGGTGTGCCCCCCCCAATCCTATGTAGAAATGTAGTAACATGTACATGTGGGTATAATAACAGTGGATCACAGATTACCCGAGCTGGCCAAATTAGCAGGATAGATTGTTGAACATGTACAATATGCAGGGCTCTGTGTGTTGTATATTGTGTGAAAGTGGTCAGCATGTAGCATGGAGGGTTGTGTCCCAGTGGCCAATGGCCAGTACTTTTGATGACAGGGTCACGTTCTAACAACTGCAGTGTCAAACACAATGCATCCCAGCAAGACCCAATCCAGCAGTAATCCATACTAACTGTTCGGATGTAATATCTGTCACCATCTGAAAGATGGACATGGCATGAATGTGGGCCCAGACATACACATAGAACACAGGTGGAAGTACCCTAGACAGAAAGTGTATAAAATGTTACTCTCAAATGGACACACCTTTGGAATTGTACATACAGGTTAGCAGCACATTAGTTGTCTGTGTAGTATGGAATACTGATGTAGTCTGGCCAAACACTGGCCGACCTCATAAGGCACAGTTATGAGGTGCTAAGAAACTGCTGATGTCCCCGCACAAGCCAGCATAAGGGGAATGCCCCACATATATCTGTGAATCAGCTGCAAGTAGCTTCCATACTACACATGCACTCAGCTCACCCCACCATCTGTCACAAGTACCTCACAGGTCATTTCCCTGCTATTGGGAATTAGTACATTATGACCCCGACTTCTGTATGGGAATACCCACAGAATGCAGCTTGCTGAAGAGGTGTCCCATGCAGGTGTGTCCCTAGCTGTAAGCAGCACCCTGCCAGTAATTCACACCAATGGATTAATAAGGGCAGAAACTATTGCCATTAACACCTTGCACACCCACCCTGTCACCCCAGGGGAATGCAGTGGCTTGTGGCCTGGGACTGTAGGAGTGACAGAATGCACTGGCCTGCTACAGATGGTCTGCATCACTACCAAATGCCCTACAGTCATCTGTCAAAGGCCTGTGTCTCACCTGTAATGCCAATGTATGTTATCTCATGGAGTCCCAAATAACAGCATAAAACAGTCCACAGAACACAAATGCAAGGCCATGTTGACAAATCTCAGTAGCATGTCCACCATGTCCTACTGCATGAACAGTTGACCAACCCCTAAATACTGCTGTGATGAAGTGATAACTATAGGGATATTTGTCAGATATTGCTTGCGTAATGTTAGCAAGAGGATAGAATAACAGAGAGGGGGGTAGAAGCATGGACGTCATGGAGTGTGTGAAGTCTGAAACTGTGATGTGTGCCCATACTATCCCTGCCTGCAAACACTGAAATGGGTGGGTACAAACCTGCTTGTAAACTACAATGTGGAGGGGTAATGGCCAGATATATGAGCTCTGCCTCTAGGTAACCTGTGTGAATCTGTACAGCTGAGAGGTATGGCCACAGCAGGCTATGACCATTCTGTCACATCGATAGATGTACAAGCACGGGATCCTCAGCCACCACAGTACCAAGGTGCTGGACCATTTCCACAGACCCATCAGCAAGTATCTGCAGCTCCCCCTCCAGAATGGCATGATTGTGCAAGAATATGTAAGCTGCAGACCACAATACTGGACACAGCTTCATTCATCTTGTATTCTCCAGGAAATTACTGCGAGCAAATACGTATATCTGTCAGTAGTTGATGACATAATGCATCATAGTGTAAAACAGTACATATGTCTTAATATCTCCACTAACACCAAAACCATGTAGCAGAAGCATCACAGACACAAATAGTTAAAGTATCCCACTATCCTTTGCCCATTGAGACCCCATATTGTCAACCTATCTACAGATATCCTGCAGAAGCAGGTTGCTAGCTGTAGGTGTAGAACAGAAGTGTCTGCACTGGAGTCATACCTCTCAACTGTAAAGATTTTCGCAGAATGTCCAG
Organism: Protopterus annectens; assembly: GCF_019279795.1. Classification (NCBI taxonomy): domain Eukaryota; kingdom Metazoa; phylum Chordata; order Ceratodontiformes; family Protopteridae; genus Protopterus; species Protopterus annectens. The sequence goes on along the minus strand of NC_056739.1, from coordinate 1,419,567,757 downwards.
ATTTTTGCCTCATATTTTTGGTGTGTTTCTCCTAAAACATGTTCCTTTCTGGCAAATATCTGAGGAATGAAGTCATTAAATAATGACATATATTTGAGTTTAAGAATCCACATCCTCCAGAAAATTCATGCTAATGCAAAACCTATTATTCTATCAACTTTCTAAGTTTGTAAGAGCAATATTTAAAATCTGTCCCTATTTGTCCCTCGATCATTTTAGGCTTTGTCCAGATTTTTTGCTCTAAGAGGTTAAGAGGTATGACTGGAGTACAACCTACCTGGAATGGATTCACCCATTCTGTACAGAAGGTCATACTGGGCATGCTCCCACACTTAGAGATATGAAGCCCATGTCTGACAACAAAATACAGAACGGTCATACCGGGCATGCTCTCACACTTTCAGAAATGAAGCCCATGTCTGGCAACAACAGTGGACTATACATATCTGTCAGTTGCAGATGTCTGTGCACACACTTCACATTGCACACCAGTCATGCTTTGCACACACATCAGATAGAAATACACAGATGTATCCAAAGACAACACATTATAATAGGTCAAACATACACAAACATAGCTGTGGGGAAAAGAGAGACAGACAGTTACAAAGAGCTTCCCATCATGAGGTCTATCCCACCCAGCACACATCTAATTGGCCAATATCACATGATGTGCCAATGTCTATCACTGTAGACAGTTACGTCTGGTAGCCTTCAGCACTATAGTGTCTGTGGGGCTTATGATAAGTGTGTAACATGAAAGTACAAGTCATTATTCATCTAGCAGTTGTATACCCAGTCCTGTCAAATGTAAAGTTGTGTGTGACTGAGTGTTGTGTGTGTGTTTCCAGAGGAATGGTTTCTGGCCCATTCACACACACTGCATTCTCCATTGCCCTAGTTTAGGTAGCCTGCTGATGTCAGTCACCTTGAAATACCCCTTTGGAGAAGGGTCATCCCTACAAGCTCTGTGGTGCGTGCAATAACTGCGTAATGCTATAGTGTTATGTACTAGTTAGGTAGAAGTTCTAATCCCAGACATAACAACTGTGAAACTTTGTGTGTGTAGGGATCAATGCTTTTGAGGCCATTCACAGTCACTACACCTCCCATTACCCTAGGCTGCTGATGTCATTCACCTTGAAAAACAACTTTGGAGAAGGGCTAGCTGTATGAACTCCATGGAGCATGCTATATCCGCATAATGCTATAGTGTGATGTACTAGTTAGGAAGGAATTCTAATCCCAGACATACCACCTGTAAAACTCTGTGTGTGTGTGCAGGGATCAATGCTTTTGAGGCCAATCACAGTCACTACACCTCCCATTTCCCTACTTTAGCAAGGCTGCTGATGTCATTCACCTTGAAATACACCTTTGGAGAAGGGCTAGCCCTATAAGCTCCATGGCACATGCTATAAATCCATAATGCTATAGTGTGATGTATTAGTGAGGTAGGAGCTCTAACCCCAGACATAGCAACTGTGAAACTGTTTGTGTGTGTAGGGATCAATGCTTTTGAGGCCAATCACAGTCACTACACCTCCAATTGCCCTACTTTAGCAAGGCTGCTTATGCCATTCACCTTGAAAAACAACATTGGAGAAGGGCTAGCCCTATAAGTTCCATGATGCATGCTATAACTGCATAAGGCTATAGTGTGATGTACTAGTTAGGTAGCAGTTCTAATCCCAGGTATGGCAATTGTGAAATTCTGTGTGTGTGTGTGTGTGTGTGTGTGTGTGTGTGTGTGTGTGTGTGTGTGTGTGTGTGTGTGTGTGTGTGTGTGTGTGTGTGTGTGTGTGTGTGTGTGTGTGTGTGTGTGTGTGTGTAGAGAGAGTAATGCTTTTGAGTCCATTCACTGTCACTACACCTCCCATTGCCCCACTTTAGCAGAGCTGCTGATGTTACTCACCTTAAAATACACCTCTGGAGAAGGATAAACCCTATAAGCTCTGTGCCGGGTGCTATAACTGCATAATGCTATAGCATGATGTACTAATTAGGTTGAAATTCTAATCCTAGATATGGAAACTATGAAATTCCTCCAATTGCCCTACGTTAGAAAGGCTGCTGATGTCATTCACCTTGAAATATACCTTTGGAGAAGGGCTAGCCCTATAAGCTCCATGGGTTTCCTATAGCTACGTAATGCTATAGTGGGATATACTAGCTAGGTAGGAGTTCTAAGCCCAGAGATGGCAATTATGAACCTCTGTGCATGTTTGTGTAGAGAGTAATGCTTTTGAGGCCATTCACAGTCACTACACCTTCCATTCCCCTACGTTAGCAAGGCTGCTGATGTCAACTACCTTGAAACCTAAAAACCTCTAAACCGATTACAAGTGGTGTTGCCCAGGGCTCAGTCCTAGGAACCCTCCTGTTCAGGATATACTTCTCAAAGGTACAGGCAAGCACAGGAGGAGTATGGCTGACCAAGTTCGCAGATGACTGCAAACTAGGGGCTATAACTGACTCTTCCGCTGACACACACATTCTCCAAAAGGGTCTCACTGACATGGATACATGGTGGCAAAATCATGGCCTCAAGCTAAATGCCAAAAAGTGCATAGTCATCCCCTTTAGAAAAAAAAAAGTACCCACAAACTACCACATAGTTGGTAGTCCCCTAAATACGGAAGACATAAAAACAGATCTGGGGACCCAAGTAGATAGTAATCTCTCCTTTGATAATCACATTGCCAAAGTGGTTAGAAAATCTTTCTATGTGGCCCACCTAATCACAAAAGGGTTTACATCCAGATCAAAAGAGGTCATTGTGCCCCTCTACTCATCACTCACCAGACCTATCATAGAGTACAATGCCCCATTTGGGATGTACCTTACAAGACACCTGCAACAGCTGGAAAGACCACAGAAGTACCTTGCCAAGAGGATCACTGGCCTCAAATAAATGCCCTATGCAGCTCGACTGAAGAAACTCCAACTGTACTCGGTTGCATACCGCCTATTCAGAGGTGATCTCTGCCTGACATACAAGGCCATGTCCAACCCAGAAGTGATGGACGTGCTCCACCTAAAGAAAACCATATCCTCTCGAGCCACACGTTCTAGGTATCTAAACCTCACCACAACAATAAATAGGATGTGCTGGATGGATAGATTTCTGTCCCAGAGACTTCCAATGCTTTGGAACAAGATTACAATCTACATTAGGCAGAGCTCCTCGCTAACACTCTTCAAGAGAAACCTTGACGAGTGGATGGGAAACAGAAAGTTTACCACGGGGATCACTTCCATGGCTCTGCTGGACAGAGGGGTGGTGAAAGCCAACACATTCTGGCTAGGCTTATAAATGCCTTCGGGCAGATGGCCTAGTACCTACCTATGAACCTATGAAATATACCTTTGGAGAAGGGCTAGCCCTATAAGCTCCATGGTGTGTGCCATAAATGTGGAACAGTGTAGTAGCAGTAATTACACATCTATGGGTTTGAATCCTATCTGTGGCAAATGTTTGTATGTGTACCTCCAAATTTTGTCCCTGTTTACAGCCAGTACACATCTCAGAGCCTGACTTTAGCAGTCCTACAGATATCACCCACCTTACAAGTATCTGTTGCAAAGCCTATACCATGTCAGGTCAGTGGTGCATGTGGTAAATGTGTACCATAATGGTCCATAAAGGTTGTTAGTTAGAGATTTGAACCTCATCCCTGGAAAATATAAATGAGTGATTAGCGTGAAATTATTTTTGGGATCTCTCATCCACTACATCACCCAATGCCAGTATTTGCAAGGCCTTGTGATGTTCCTCACCTTAAAAGTACCTTGGGCCAACATCCATCCAATAGGCTCTGTGGTGCATGCGATAAATGCAGTACACTATAGGAACAATATATAGCTAGGTAAGGGTCGGATTCTCAGTACTGGCAAGTGTGTGTGTGTGTGTGTGTGTGTGTGTGTGTGTGTGTGTGTGTGTGTGTGTGTGTGTGTGTGTGTGTGTGTGTGTGTGTGTGTGTGTGTTTTCATCATCAGTATCCTGTGTGGAGGTTTCTGTGATTATCCAATGACAGGATTCATTGTGGGGCGGGTTTTGCTAAATTCTTATATTGAGGATCTACTATATGTCACAATGTCCACCTTACAAGGACAACAGATGTCAAACAGCAGAGAGGCTGGTGTAGACAATCCATAGCCCTACATGTGACATTATGGATCAGTGAACAATATAGGAAACCCTTGTATTACCCAGAGAACACTTCCCACCCATATCTCATACACAAACACACTTGGCTAGGCAACAACCACTATAGTGTGATTGCAGTGGACTACATGCCTGTTCAACACAACACTGCCACTGACATCAGAATGTACTGTGATGTGTAACATTTCCTGACTGAGTGTTTGTTATCCAGCAAGTAAAAGGACATGGCACCCTGTTCCATCCCTACAATAGGCAAATAATTGCTTACAGTGGTCCTTTGCTATGTTCTCCACTGGATGCCTGCAACAACTGTCGAGTCTGCAAATGTAACCCACAAAGGGAATACTGTGCCTTATACCCATTCCCTGTATGGACAGATGCCACTAACTCCACTGAATACCTGCATCATGCTGTCAATGTAGGTGGGGGCATGACCTCAGTTCCATACTCAGTTCTCACCACATGAGGTCAGGAATGCCACATCAGATGATAACACTCTGTCTGCACAACATGCTCCAGAGACCCCAGGTACACTTCCAGATGTCACAGAACATGCATGTGGGACATGTGCACAACTCAGACACTGTCCATGTTATGGAATATAGATCACATATATGGCAAGCATTGCACAGCACTGGCCACCCACAATAGTAACCCAGATGACAGGATGGTGAATAGAATACCCACCTGTGTGGGCCAATCCAGGGACTACACGCCTGAGCCACAGTGGAGACCATTGTCATGTGGCTTGATGCCAAGGTATGCTCTGTGCCTAGCCTTGTACAGCCTTCTGGCACAACTACTACATGCCTGTGAAGTAATGAACCCATGCATGCCGGTACTGGCAAATGTGTGTGTGTGTGTGTGTGTGTGTGTGTGTGTGTGTGTGTGTGTGTGTGTGTGTGTGTGTGTGTGTGTGTGTGTGTGTGTGTGTGTGTGTGTGTGTGTGTGTAAATTAATGAATTTGAAGTCATTGGCACTCACTACACATCCCAATGCCCAGCTGTTGCATGCCTTCTGATGTCAGTCACCTTGAAATAACCCTTTGGACATATAGCGGCCTGATAAGCTCTGTGGCACATGTGATACCTGTGCAATACTGTAATGTAGCAAACCAGTTAGTTAGGAAATCTAATCTAATCCTGATCCTGCCAACTGTGATAATGTGTGTGAGTCCCTGAATGAGTGTGGTTGTCTTCCTTGACACATGCTTTTGTGGACAGCCACATGTACTACACTTCCCTTCCCATCCTTTATCACTGTTGCTAACGTCACTCACCTTCAAAGATACCTTTGGACAACTCATCAACATGCAAGCTCTGTGGCATGTGCAATTGCTGCATAACAATGTAATAGCAATACGTAGTCAGGTAGGGGTTTGAAACCCAGTACTGGTAAGTGTATGTCTGTGTGTATTATCATTGTCTTGTTGGGGTGATTGTGTAATGACAGGGTCCATTACAGTGTGGGTTTTGCCACATCATCATATTGAGGAGCTACATGTCCCTTTGTTAACATTACAAGGCCAGCATTTTCCAAACATTGTAGAGATTCTAGTCGACAATCCTCAGGTATAAATGTGTACAGCCATGTGCAATTACCATGTGACAGTATGGATTAGTACACAATATAGGCAACCATCATAATGCCCAGATACCACTCTCCACCCATAGATCATACACAGACATGCTTAGGTCTTACTCTCCTACTCCCTTCCTTTCTTACTTTGTCTCTGTCTGTCTGTCTCACTCTCTCTCTGTTGCATGCGAAAAAGCACACCTGCTTTACTTAGGTAGCAGCTTGTATTTTGTAAGTGATGCTCATGATCAGCTGATGGCCTGTGCATGAACTGCAGTCCCCCACTAGCTGATTGCACGTGGAACAGCTGTGGTATCATTCCTATAGCCAATCGCATGAAAACACACTCCTATAACTAAGCACTTCATGTGGGTGTTGACCCTTTTCCTTCACTGTGAGCATGACTTCATGTGGGTGTTTGACAAACAGCATCACAGAGAGTAGTTGGATATACCTCTTACAACATACACTGTGGAGACAGACCAACAAACAGGAGGGGGATGTTCCAGACATGAGGACAGAATGTAAGTATTGCTCTTCTACATTTGAAGTAATGTTGGTTTAACAGGGTTTCTGTGGATATAGCTGTTCTACATGATTTAATATCTGTCATGACAGTGTTATGTGGTTGGGGAAACTCACCTGTAGGGATATCTGTAGACTGGCCAGTGTTTGGAGTCTTACATGTGTTGTGTTACTCACACATTTCCTATCTTTAGAAATGCAGCAGCACATGGTGACAGCCATGTGAGTTACTGACTTCATATCCCTCAATAGACATATATCACAACAAACCCTGATACACCAGTAAATGTATGGGTTTATCACAGCAACATGTCAATATTGGCCCTGTGTTAGTGCCTCCAGCCTCAACTCTGTCATCCTTTGTACATATGTCATACAGTAAGAGGTGCATATGTTCAGTACATCATTATTTACTGACATCATACCTGATAATAAGCCAGTGAGATATCAGACTGCTAGACATGTTATGTATAGTAGGCCTCATATTTGAGGAAAAAACCTGGACATTCTGTTGTATTGTGTACAGTAGTGAGGTCTGTGTACTTATGGTGATTGTCGACAGAGTGTGTAATGTGAAAATGTACCTTGGCCTGTGTACAGACTGTGGTAGATGTCATTGTTCTTGGTCCTGTTCTATGTGATGTTGCATGCCGCTGTAGTGCATGGTACCCTATCGGCATACATGTTTGTAGGGCCAGACCGGCACATGTCCCATACCACAGTCAGGCATCGGAATACACTGTGTACTGACCCAGTATATGTAGGGTTAGTGTGTGAGTGGCACATATGAGGATGCTGTTGTTCACACAGTCCATATACTATAATGTTAAGTACACTTACCATATGTGACTGTGGCTGTGTTCAGATTGGTTGTGGGTATGCAATTTTACACAGTTGTTTGTTACTCCGTGCTGTTACATGCCTGTAGAGGCTGCTATATTTGCAGGTACATGTGTATTCCCCCATAAGAAATGTAGGCCAGTGTTGTGGCAGTCTGCCCGTAGTTTGCACAGTGTTTTGTTCATAGGTTCATAGGTTCATACTAGGCTATCTGCCCTGGGGCAATTATAAGCCTAGCCCGATTCTGTATGGCTTACACCACCCCTTGATTTGAGTATACTGTGCCCTTTTTAAGGTTTAGTTTACTGTGCCTCTTTCTAATAGTGACACGGGAGTAATCCCTGGGACAAACCTACGATCCCCCATCCACTTATCGAGATTCTCCTTGAAGAGATTCAGTGAGGTGCTCTGCCTCACATGAACTGGAATTCTATTCCAGAGCGAAGGGAGCCTCTGGGTTATGAACCTGTCCATCCAGCAAGTTCTATTTATTTCTGTGCTGAGGTTCAAGTCCCTCGAGTGTGTGGCTCTAAGGGATTTAGATTTACTGAGGTGGAGCATGTCCATTAATTCTGGATTTGACATAGCTTTGTATGTCAGGCATAGATCGCCTCGAAGAAGGCGGTATGCAACTGAGTAGAGCTGTAGTTTTTTTAACCAAGCAGCATATGGCATCTGTTTGAGACCCTTGATCCTCTTGGTGAGATACTTTTGGGGTCTTTCTAATTGCTGCAGGTGTCGGGTAAGGTACATCCCAAAAGGGGCATTGTATTCTATGATGGGCCTGATGAGGGATGAATAAAGGGGCACGATTACCTCTCTTGATTTAGATGTGAAACCCTTCATGATGAGGTGGGCTATGTAGAAGGTCTTTCTAACCACTTTAGCAATGTGGTTTTCAAAGGAGAGATTGCTATCAACTTGGTTCCCCAGGTCCCTAATAACTTTCTCTGTACTTAATGGGTTTCCGCCTATGTAGTAATTTGTGGGCACATTGTTTTTGCCAAAGGGTATGACTATACATTTTTTGGCATTTAGCTTTAAACCATGCCGCTGGCACCAGTTATCTGTCTCTGTGAGACCTTTTTGAAGGATGTTTGTGTCAGCTGGAGAGTTGATTATGGTGCCCAGTTTGCAGTCGTCTGCGAACTTGGTGAGCCATAGTCCTCCCACGTTTGTCTCTACCTCGGAAAAGTATATACTGAACAAGAGTGGTCCCAGGATAGAACCCTGTGGGATGCCACTTGTGACCGGTTTCAAGTCTGACATGGCTCCAGCAACTCTCACTCTGTGGGTTCTGTCTTTGAGCCAGTTTGCGACCCATCTTGTGACACAGGGGTTTATATTTAAGCTGGATAGCTTATCTATGATGCCCAAGTGGGGTATTGTGTCAAATACCTTTGCAAGGTCCAGATAGGCTGTGTGGACTACCTTCCCTTCATCTATGGCTTTGGTGACTGTTTCAAAGAAGTCAACCAGGTTCAAAAGGCAGGATCTGCCCTTGACAAAGCCAAACTGGGTAGGATCTCGTGTCTGTAGGTCCCCAATGTCTTTGTTTATGAGCTCCATGATGATCCTCTCCATAGCCTTGCAGACTAAGCTAGTCAGGCTTATGGGGCGATAGTTTCCAGGGTCCATAGAAGCTCCACCTTTGTAGAGTGGGACCACTGTTGCTGTACGCCATTCTCTGGGCACATATCCTGTAGTGAGGCTGAGATTGTATAGCTGTTTTATTTGAGGGATTAGTTCCTCTTGTAGTTCATGTAGGACGCAACCTGGGACGCCATCTCGTCCCATGGAAACAGTGTTTTTTGCTTTGGAGAGGGCAGCCTTCACCTGAGCATCTGAGATGTTTGGGAGGCAGCCCTCTTCCGGGATAGATACTTGCTCTTTGGGGAGAGGGAGTGGAAGTTTGCACTGAACCTGTCTGCCAGGATATTGGCAATGTCTGTGGGTTCAGTGTATTTTTTGTCGTTTAGAATCAACTCAGAACAAGTCTGGGAGTTGCATTGCAGGTTTCTAACATAACTGAAAAAAGCCTTATGATTGTCTTTGGTGTCCTGTGCAATTTTTCTCTCGAAGCTGGCCTTGGAGGATTTTATGAGGGATCGTAATTTTTTGCTAGTACTGATCAGAGATGCCTTCCCTATTAGGGAGTTTGCTCTATCATGTAGTAGCTTCCTCCTTCTGTTGTACAGTTTATTTATGGCAGGGGTCCACCAGACTGGATGCCTGCCTTTGGATGATTGGGTCTTGGTTTTGTTTGGGATAGCATGATCCATGCATTCCTGGAGATGTCCGTAGAATGCATTTATATAGGATTCTGCAGTTTGGGCTGTAGTTTCCACTGGCCCTGGGGCCTTGAAGGATTCCACTTCAGTTTTGAGATGTGAGAAGTTCACTTTTGAGAAGTTTTTCACTGTGGTTTTCTAGGCTGGGGGTGGGGTCGGGATGTGGACATCCAGTGAAATTAATTTATGGTCTGATCTTACCAATGAGGGATATACTTCTGATGTGGAGCATAGAGTCCCCATGTTGGTAATGATCAGGTCTAGTACATTGTCCCCTCTTGTGGGAGTGGTGACTAGTTGTTCCATAGCATTTGAGTTTATAATTTCCAGGAATCTTTGGGCTAAGGTGCTGGGGCTTGAGTAGTGCTCCCAGTCAATGTGTGGGTAGTTGAAGTCACCCAATATAATGGTGTTCGGAGAGATCTTCATGTTCTCCAATGTTTTCAGGAAAGCCGAATGGGATTCCTGACTTTGAGAGGGTGGTCTGTAGGATGCTATAAACTGAAAATCAGTTTTGCCCACTGTTAGTTGCACATGGATGGTCTCTGATACTTCGTGCAATGCCAGTAACCTGGAGGTGTGGATATCCTTGATAAATATGGAAACTCCCCCTCCTTTTGTGGTTTGGTCCGGGTTTTTGGGCCGAAAAGCATGATATGAGGTATAGCCCGGTAGTGCTGGGGTGCACTCCAGAGCCTTGAACCAGGTTTCTGTCACTGCACAGATATTGATGTTCTCCATACTGAGGAGAGCTTTGAGTGCGTGCATCTTGAGGTTAAGACTTCTGGCGTTTAGCAGCATTACCCTTAGTTTCTTGTTCCTTGTGCTGTCTATGGGGGTGGGTTTGACTTTTGAGCCTTGCCTAAAAGGCACTATGGGGTGGCAAGAGCCTTTGCCAATATCCAAAGCCCAGTGGTGACAGGTGCAAGCCGTCCCTAGCGAAGCAACGTGGCTTGTCGAGCATGTCATCCCAGGCTGACAGACACTGGATCCCCTTTGAATGACACCAACATTTTAGCCAATTGTTAAAATCGATCATTTTGTCTTTGTACTGTGGCATCATTCTAGGTGAGGGTAAGATGCTGCTCAAGGTCAGGGTCATACCAGCCTGGGCTACATGATCAGAGAGCTCCTCTATGTCTCTTTTCATGTAGTCCAGGGAGGTACGTCTCAGGTCATTCACACCAGCATGTACAGTGACTGAGTCATATTTGTATTTGCTTTGGAGTGACTTGAGTGCTTGCGTTATGTGTCGGATCCTAGCACCCGACAGGCAGCTCACCATGACCTTCTCTTTATTCAGCCTGGTGAGCGGGATGTCAGTGTGTCTGACAATAGAGTCACCTATAACAAGAATATTAGGTGTGTTATTCAGCCTTAAGGGCTGTGGCTGCTTGGCACACTGACTTTGTGGGTTATGTGTTGTGTGTGTTTTGTTTTGAGGTAGCGTTTGCTTGGATGTCTGCTTTGGAGGTCTCTGTTGCTTAGAAAGATTTTTATTTAGAGCGTCCGAGTATGTTTTTGTGTATTTATGTGTTTGGTTCGCTGATGTGGTGGGACTATGTGATACTGGAATTGTGTTGTGTGAGGTTACCTTCTCCTCCTGACTGGTTGCACCAGTTTTGAGATGAGAGAGCTCAGCCTCCAGTTTGGCTAAATAGTTGCATCTCTCACATATATTTGAACCTGTTTGGAGGAGGAGAGGGTTGTCCGTGTACATGAGACAGTTGTAACATTGCCTCAAAATTCCCAGATTCACCAGCTGGACTGGAGAGGAAACCATTGACTGACCTTTGGACATGCTAGAGTAATAGGGAAACTGAATTTAAGACGGACCAATAGAGGACAGGGTAATCGTAGAGAGTATAAGAGTAAGTAGTGCTTATGGTTTAATAGTGCAAACTTGTACATGCCTTTCAGCTCAGTGCATTTACCCAGTGTGATGTTATGTCCAGATATTTCTCAGATGTACTGTTGCTGGGCTGCCATAACTGTTGTATATTTCTGACAAAGCAGTGGGATGCTGTACAGATGTATGTCACTAACCAGTGGGTAGTATGTGGGCTTGTGACCCCTGCTCATCCAGTTATTATGTGTCAGGAACGACAGGAGTGTGTGAATGCATAAACTGTATGAGCTTATCTATGCCAGTATTTTTGTGATATCGCCATTTACATGGCTGTAAATATCTACTTTGTCAGGCTTGGTCCAACCGTCTTGCACGAAGGGGTGCTGGGAATACCTCTGGACTGACCAGAGTGTGTCAGACTGTCCACATTTATTGGTCATATCTCTGCTGTATTCCACAGGATCATTACTGTGATTTGTGTGGTACTGTACTATGATGATCTTATGGTGTCTGTCAGTAACTGATGGTGTACATGTCAATATCAGATGTGACTTCCCATAAATTTCTGTTAAGACAACCCATGTTACAGTAGCAAAAGTCTACATTTATACCTGCAATACTTACATGACATCCTCTTGCACTAAAAGGTTGTGACTATTTGTGCAGAGGTATGACTCCACTACATGTTATGGACATATGTTATACATATATGTAGATATATACACGAAACAAGCAAGTTGGTGACATGTACCCGAAACTGCACTGATAATCCAAAAAAAGGTACAAGCCAGATAGCCAGTCCCAGATGATAGTTTATTCCGCAAATACATGAACCAATACTGATAAATCACACTGCAAACCAAAGTACATCATATACATTGTGTAAATACTTATGTGCACCCCCTTCCAAAATATTTTTTAAATTACATCCTTTTTTATAAATATACTGCAAAGGTCTCTCAAAAATAACATCTAAATCTGAAATATGTACTTTGGTTTGCAGTGTGATTTATCAGTGTTGGTTCGTGGATTTGCAGAATAAACTATCATCTGGGACTGGCTATCTGGCTTGTACCTTTTTTGTGTATATGTGTATATATATATATATATATATATATATATATATATATATATATATATATATATATATATATATATGTATGTGTGTGTTTATATATATATATATATATATATATATATATATATATATGTATATATATATATATATATATATATATATGTGTGTGTGTGTGTGTGTGTGTGTATATATATATATATATATATATATATACTCATATACATACCTATGTATATATATTGTAGAAACCTCCCTTCCAAAAATAAAGATGAAGCAAAACCACCCAAAGAGCACAAAAGTTCCAAAAATGCTGTGGCTGCAAGGGGACAAAAGCTAAGCAGTCCTTAGTTTTTTGTATCGCATAAACAATCAGTCCGACTGCTATTACAAGCCTTTTGGAAGCAAGCCTTATAGCACAAATTTCACTGTCGGCAAACTCAAATCCACCAGCCAGATTCAGGATAGCAGGTTTGCAAGTGTAAAAAATATATACATAAACTATATATAACCCAGCATAAATATGTATATATAAACTGAACAATAACAATTTATTATGATATATACACAAAAGCCGTTTCATCAGACCAATGTTCATATATATATAACACAATATATATGTATATAAATATATATGTGTATATACATGTATACATATATCTATATATTTATATATATATATATATATATATATATATATATATATGTATATGTATATATATATATATATATATATATATATATATATATATATATATATATATATATATATATATATATATATATATATATATATATGTATATTTATCCATTTCCTTGTTATGCATACACATGACTGCTGCATATACCTTCCCAGATTTATTACACGCTATTTATCTGATATGTGTATATTTAGATACAACATACTTGATTCAGCACTAATCATCAAGTACTACACAACTGTAGATGTTAATGCAGTTGTTCACTACTATTCAGTGTGTGAATACAGTACTTACATTCTGCTTGCTGGTAAGCCATTATACCTCAGGAATTTGTTTAAAGTGTTCAGATTTGTAAAGTAATTCTTACTTTTTTCTCTTGTCTTGGTGGGCTCTGCCCCACTCCATTTACCCTCGCTAATGCTCGGGCTCTCTCCGCTCCCCTGCCCTGCCCCCTATTCTTTCCCGTCCCCACTACCTTTGCATTTATAGTAATCACAGCCACACCCACAGCTCACCCTCACATCACCTCCACCAATCACAGATCCTGAAGTCATATCACATTATACCACACCAATTTGCTCCACACAAAATACTCCCAATCAATCTCATTCCCACTAGGCATTTTTTACATCGCCCACACTACTGCCCCATTCACATATAGTGCAACCCTATAATTCCTATTCAGACCCCCCCCCCCCCGCCCACCTAGAACCAACTTAAACTTTATAATCATGACTATCACACAGCTAAGGCTAGTCTGTCTTCTCATAATTCTTTACAACACCACAAGTTATCACTCTAGCAATATCCCTAAACCTAGTAGCACAATACTACATTATGCACTCTCATATGCAGACACCACACATTATAATAATATCTGCCTACAATTGTTCAAGAACTACATAACGGACAAATTCAGAACTAAACACACATGCTCTCATTCCTACTCCAAAAAAACACAATACTTTCTCACACTCCTCTACAAACTCCAACATCTGTATCACCATTTTAACACCAGGCTCACCATAAGTGGGGATATCCACCCCAACCCAGTCCCAAATCCATCCTATCCAAAACAAACTGCTCCAACACAAATGTCAGAACATAACAACCCCACTATCTTCATCTCTGGGCAAATCAACAACAGCAGCAAAACCATCTTTTAATGCTAAATATTAATATTAGAAGTATCAAAAATAAAATACCTGAACTCCAGGTCACAATAGCACACTACTCCCCAGACATAGTTGCTTTAACAGAAACCTGGCTAAATAAAAACATAGCTAACTCAGAAGTTCTCCCTACCGGCTACAATATCATTAGACATGAAAGACCACTTCGTAAAGGGAGTGGAATTGCTTTACTGTACAAGTCCAACTTTACAGTATGTCAATTACCAAACTCCTACCCCTCCCCCAGTAATTGGGGCATACTTATCTTACAACTTCAATTTCACCTTAAAAAGGTTATCACCACAATTGTGATTGATATTCAACCTGGTAATACACCTGCTAGCCTTGACGACTTCTTATCCTTGTGTTCTTCCACATACTCACAAGAACCCCTTAGTCTGGGGGACTTCAACCTAGGTTGGTTCACCTGTATATCAGAACCACCAAGTAATCTAATTAATCTCCATGGCTACCAGCAGCTAGTCCAAATTCCAACTAGATGTGATAAAAAAATCTAAAAGGGAATCCATCCTTGACTGGGTCCTGACTAACAACCCCACATTGTACCCTCACACAGGCAGTCTCCCAGACACCTTAAGTGATCACAACGTAATATACTTTATACGTAGTAGAACAAGCATATGCAAAACCACTAACTATATATCTACTAGAAACACAAAAAAAGTATCTCCTGTGGTCCTCAACAATTTACTCTGTAACTGCGATTGGACCCCCCCCCAAAAAAAACCCTCCCACTTGACCAGGCTGTAGCATATTTCAACAAAACATTTCTACAACACCTAGACACTGTCGATCCATTGCGCAAAATCAAGGTTAGAACCTCTACAAACCTTTGGCTCAGTAAAAAAAAAAAAAAAACAAATCCTCATGTCCGGAGACACTGCCTGGCTTTACTATCAAAAAAACAAAGAAACACAAAGCCTAACTAAGTACCAAGGACTGCGCAACCGTGCAAAAAAATGCATTAGGCTGGACAAAAAATCCTACTACACAACATTACAAACTAAATACCAACACAACCCCCAAAAAGTTTGGAAAAATGTAAACCAGGTAATAAAATCCACCCAAAAGGCTACCCCCAAACTAACCACCCCTGACACTAAAGTTTTCATCGAAACACAATTCAACTCCCACTTTGTGAACTCAATTCTATCCTTAGTATTACAGAACAGTTCCTTCCTCACTATCCCCACAACACAAATAACACTAATACAAGCTTTACCCTCAAAACAGTTTCCACCACTTGAATCAAAAGCATGCTCTCCAAACTAAAAACCTCATCAACAGCAGCCGACCTACTCCCCAGCTATTTCTAGAAACTCACAGCAGATGCTATTGCTATCCCAGTCTCCACTCTCATAAACAGATCAGTTGTTGAAAACTGTGTGACCAAACTCTGGAAAATATGCTATGTTACACCCATACATAAAGGCCGGACCTCCACTGATCTTAATAACTACAGATCCATCGCTTTACTCTCCCCCTGGTCAAAATTCTAGAAAAATGCATCCATACCCAGATGCTAAACTATCTCCTAGACAGCAACATCCTGTCACCTACTCAGCATGGTTTCAGACCTGCCCATACTACCACTACAGCCCTCTTCTGCTTCACAGACACAGTAAACCGTCTCAAAAATGAAGGCCTACAGGTGTCAACTCTTTTGTTGGAAATGTCCAAAGCATTTGACCCAGTCTCACACCAAATCCTGCTAAACAAACTAAACCAATATCACCTATCAAATTCCACTCTTACCTGGTTTCAAAGCTACTTAACTGACAGGTACCAAGCTGTGAAATGGGAAAATTCTCTCTCTCTCTCCTCAGCTGCCCATAACCATGGGAGTCCCACAGGGTTCTATCTTAAGACCACTACTATTCACAGTCTTCACAAATGACCTCCACACCTCTAGACAGCATGCATCTATCATTCAGTATGCAGATGACACTACCTTGATCTGTGCTGCACAAAACATTCCCACTCTCCTGCAAACAACTCAACTAGCATTCTCTGACATTGAAAACTACCTTTCCAAAGCCCAACTTATCCTCAATCCAAAGAAAACTCAGCTTATGATTATAACCAGTTCTAACAAAAACACTGATAACAGTCATTTCACTATTTACTACACAAATGCTACTCCAATCGCTCCAGTGGCATAGGCTAAGCTATTGGGAATAACCATAGACTCCCACCTAAAATTTGATAGTCATCTCAACTTAACTATTAAAAAAGTACATGCCAAACAGGGATCACTCTACTGTATCAAACCATTTATTACCAACAACACAAGATCAGCCATAGCTCACTCCCAACTTCTATCCAACCTACTCTATGCATCTCCCATTTTGACTAATCTCAACAAAACTGAACTAAGCAAAATGGAAGCCTGCTATAACAAAATTGCCCGCTTTGCTGCAAATTGCTCATATAGAAGTCATCACTGTACTGCCAGCTCCACTGGCTTGAACTGCCCAACCTCCTAACCTACAATCAGCTCTGCCTCTGTCATTCGATCTATTACCTCCCCAATAAGTGTCCTGCCCTCAAAACCTTAGTACAACATCACTCAGCCAAAAGGCCTCTTAGATCATCAAGCAAACTACTACTAAAAGTCACCAACAGCTACAATAGCTTTTGAGACAAACTATATAGTAGTTCAGTGGCTAAAAAATGGAACTCTGTCCCCACTAGCATTCAAAACACATCATCCAAAGCCTCCTTTAAAGAAATCATCAGGCAACATGTCAAGCAAAGTTGGCAGTGCCATGATTGCTCCCCAGGCTAGTCAAAGTGGATAAGGTATGCATACTAAATCTAGAGTACTTGATAATAGTTTTCAGTCTTACTCACAAACACTGGCTAAGCTACAATGTATGTACTGTACCTGTGTACTATGTATGTATTCTACATATGTTTCAAATTTCAGCTGTACACCACAAATCTAATTACCTTTATTTTTAAATTAATATTTTTGTTTGTTCTCTCCACTGTAACTGTTGATGTGCTGCATACCACTGTAAAAACATGTCTTTTGTAATTTGTGGGTATACTGATTATGTCAAAATAACTAAATGTATCTGTAATTTTTCTTTCCTGAGCTTTTCTCCCCGGGCTTCTGCTGAAAAAGGGCATTTTTGGCTCAGTCAGACACCCCCAGTTAACAAATATAAAATAAAATAAATAAATGTGTACTGACAGATATATTGGGGAAAAAAACAACAAATGCCTTTATAGCTGTGATAGCTTAGTGGTTAAGTGCTGTCACTATAGTGTACATGGTCCTGGGTTCAACCTGCAAGGGCTGTTTATTTTGTTGCTAGGCAGAACAAGGGCTGTTGGATACAGAGTGGTTAAGGTAGTTTTGAGCAACTTGATGACATTCCAGTGTGATAAAATAGCAGGGTAATGACATTTTTAATAAGTGTATTTATTTCCATGTACATAGCATGTGTCTATGTGCTGTCATTACAGTAGCAAGGGGTTAGAGTCTACTGTCTGGGACACCTTAGTATATATGGCTTATACAACACTCTTTTCCATTTGAAGGTGTTACATACATGGGTAGTACCCCAGGTTATATGTAGTCACACTGACATGTAGTGTATCATTACGTTACTACTGTTGACAATGCTTTTCTAAGTAAGAGTAGATTGCAGATTGTAGTACTGTAACCAAACACCCCTGCATGCAAAGATGGACTCTGAGTCCTCACTGTCATGTTCTAGGTGTGTGAGCTGTGTGTCATTAAGTATTTCCTACTGGATATTGATCTGATATGTGGATATTAACTGTAGACTACTGTGTGTATAAGACATGTCATTGAGGGCTACTGCCATGTAGTAATGGCATACCTATCAGTGCCAGATGTCTATCTGTCAACACAGTCATCCTAATGCATAACCAGTTGGCTAGCTGATGTCTGTCTGTCTTCTGTACAGACATGCAGATGTCAGGTATCCATCTTGGCTGCTTACAGGCAATCTATGCTTGAGTGACACTGACATGTCTGCCCAGCTGTGTTATGAATTCCACACCTTGTACACACCACATGCCATGGATACCTCAACCACTCTACCACAGTCAACAGAACATGATTGGGTACATGTCTCCAAGACAGACACTGACCATGTTATGCAATACATGTTGCATACATGTCAACTGGAGCACCTCAATGGCCCTATACAAGAGGCAACCAGATGATTGGATGTTGCATTTAACTCTCACCCTGAAGATCACTACCATGGCATTAGTTGATAGATGACCTGCTGGCAAATGGCAGGTGGCATAATACCACCATGCACACATCCCCTACTTTTCCCAACTCTCCATGGACAATATTCTGGTACACACCTAAGAACACCTACACCTATGAACCCCAGTACTGACAAATGTGTCAGTGTGCATTACTGAAAATAACAGTGTATGTATGTTTGTAGACCTGTAGTTGATAATACCCTGAGGCCCTTCACACTCACCGCACCCCCCATTGCCATAGCTAGATATGGCTGCTGCTGTAATGGACATTACATGTACCTTGTTGCACTCTTCATCCTATGGGCTATCTGGAGCTTGCAGTACCAACACAACACTGTTGTACAAATGGGTAGATAGGCATGGGTTACCCTCTGAGTCCTTTTCAAGTATGTGTATGTGTGCAAGTATGCATATTTGTAGGATACAGCATTCTGAGGCCACATTCTCCTAATAAAATACACTTTGCCACACAGTTCAAGGGATAGTGATGTTGCTGACCGTAGAAGAGCCATGACAAAGCATCACAGTACTATCCCTGTGGCATGTGCAATAGATGCAAATCCCTGTAGTAGCACTCTTGAGATAGACAAGGGGTTGTATTGCAGTCCTGGTCAATGTGTGATGGTGTTTTTTTCAGAGTATTATCATGGGTTTCAGTGAGTACAATATCCAATGTGGGGTGTGGTTGCTGGGTATACTGTCTTTACACCATGGTACCCCCAGTACAGGACCACTGTCACCATCAACCATACATGTAACTGATTACACTATTCAGCCCAGTGATTCATGTGCTGTGTGCAACGTATCTGTAACAGAATGGACACACTGACAAGGTAGTTAGCACTGAGAAACCCAGGTCTCTCAGATGTGTGTATGACTGTTATGTGTTTGTCAGTGTGTATATGACAGTATGTCACACTATGTATTGTTCAGAAACAACCAGTACCTCCCCCATTACCATACTGTACAAGGCCTGTTGATGTTCTTCACTTAACATGTAACCTGGAACACACCTCATCCTAAAAGCTTTGTGGTGTGTGCAATTAAGGCCACACACATTAGTAGCACTACGTACCTAGGTAGGGGTTCTAGTCCTAGTTTTTCCAAGTAAGAGTGTGTGTGTATGTGAAGAGATCTACTTCAGTTTGCAGAATACACATGTCCCAGGAGGTCATCTGTCCAAGAACTGACTGGCAAATGCTAACATTTCACAGGTATCATCCTGTGGAAATTGATTCCATCACAACTAGTAGTAGATGTGAAAATACCCTCTTCCCTACTGTATAGCTATACAGCGATACTGAGTTTGGTATGTATATAGCTGGGTGTGGATCTTGTGGACACAGCCACCATCATTGCGATTATTATATGTATCCCCCCACTTAATTGGCTGTAATACTGTACAGTTCATGTTATCAGGTTAAGTAGTTGTCAATCTCACTGTCTGGGGTTCTACACCACCCCACACCCTCCAAATGGTAGGGTTGTGCCACCCACACCAGCACACCTATGTTTACCAAGTTGATGATTGCACTATATTGAGGAAGTGAACATAGGTTCATAGGTAAGTACTAGGCTATCTGCCCATGGGCATTTATAAGCCTAGCCACAGAGTGATGGCTTTCGCCTCCCCATTAAATTAGTAACCTGAGCCTCTGTCAACAGGGCTCCTGAAGTGATCCCAGGGTAGAACTTACAATTACCCATCCACTCATCAAGATTTCTCTTGAAAAGGGTCAGAGAGGAGCTCTGTCGAATATGGAGTGGGATTCTATTCCAGAGTGAGGGGAGTCGCTGGGACAGGAATCTATCCCTCCAGCATGTCATATTTATTGTTGTACATAGGTTCAAGTCACTAGAATGAGTGATTCTGAGGGATCTCATTTTTTTTGAGGTGAAGCATGTCCATTAATTCAGGGTCTGACATGGCCCTATAGGTCAGGCATAGGTCACCTCTGAGCAGATGGTAAGCGACTGAGAAGAGCTGGAGCTTTTTTAGTCGTGCTTCATAGGGTAATTGTTTAAGGCCCTTAATCCTCTTAGTGAGGTATTTCTGTGGTCTTTCTAGTTGTTGCAGGTGTCTAGTGAGGTACATCCCAAATGGGGCATTGTACTCTATTATGGGCCTAATGAGTGAGGAGAAAAGGGGCACAATCACCTCCTTGGATCTGGATGAGAAACCCTTTGTGATCAGGTGTGCCACATAAAAAGATTTCCTGACCGTTTTGGCTATGTTTTTATCAAAGGAGAGCATGTTATCTACTTGGGTACCCAGGTCCCTAAGTACTTCTTCTGTACTTAGTGGATTCCCATCTATGTGGTAGTTTGTAGGTACTTTGTTTTTCCCAAATGGGATTACTATGCATTTTTTGGCATTTAGCTTGAGGCCGTGATTTTGATACCAGGTGTTTGTCTCTGTGAGACCCTTTTGCAGGATGTCTGTGTCAGCTGGAGAGTCAATTATTGCACCCAATTTACGGTCATCTGCGAACTTGGTTAGCCACAGTCCCTCTGCCTTTGCCTGCACTTTGGAGAAATATATACCGAACAGGAGGGGTCCCAGGACTGAGCCCTGCGGGACTCCACTTGTGACTGGTTTAGAGTCAGACATGGCACCTGCCACTCTTACCATGTGGGTTCTGTCTGAGAGCCAATTGGCAACCCATCTTGTGACATAGGGGTTAATATTTAAGCTGGTAAGTTTGTCTATGATTTCTGAGTGTGGGATGGTGTCTAACATCTTAGCGAGGTTCTGATATGCTGTGTGGACCACCTTCCCTTCATCTATGGCCTTGGTGACTGTTTCAAAGAAGTTGACCAAGTTCAGGAGGCAAGATCTGCCTTTAACAAAGCTGAACTGGGTGGGGTCCAGTGTCTGGAGGTTCCCAATGTCTCTGTTAATGAGCTCCATGATAATGCATTCCATGGCTTTGCAGACCAAGCTAGTCAAGTTTATAGGGCGATAGTTATACCCTGCCAGTACCATTGTCAATGACTTTAAACTAGCAGACTAATTATTTCCCAATGTGGTGTTGTGCCTATCCTGCCTTGGTGGAATTACATAGGCTAAAAGGGGTTCCTTTCAAAAGTACATCTGTCCATATGTACAGTATTCTCTGTGTATTGCATCAACACAAAGCCTCTGTGTGTGTGTGTTATACACAAACATGTGCTGTGTACCACCCAGTACACTTACCATTGTCCACTGTAGAAGGGCTACTGACATCAGCCACCATGCACTCACCTGTATGCACCCCTCAGACCTATCAGCCATGTGGCGCATGCAGTAACTGTTATACAGATCTGTGACTTGTGTTCAACTGTAGCCAGGATATGGCACAGTCAAGGTGTCACCACAGTGCCATACCCCTTGTAGGAAATAACAGCAGACCAACATCCTGCTGACAGATGGACACCTACAACACAAATGGAATACATTATGGAGACCACAATTACTCAGTGTTAATAACAGCTATAATGCATCATGGCTGGACAACTACACATCCTGGCATGTAAGCATTAATGTTTAGTGCTGAAAGCATGTTACACAGCAGTACATTGCTACATCGTAGTACAGTCACCCTGTGCATCAGAACCATAATAGCCTGTCCCTGCATTGATGTTATGGATGACAGGGGTGTGGTACTGGTATCATCATATGCATAGGGTGTGTCGTGGGTGTGCCAGAGACCTAGGCTGAGCCATTTGTTTGATATCATGTGTGTGGGTTAGGGGGTTTCATTTTTAATTGGGCTGTTGCAATGTGATGTGTGTAGGTATGTGGTTGCCCTAGCTGTGTTGATGATGTGTGTGTGTGTAGGCATGCACACAGTTCTGCCATGTGGCTGGCCTATACAGGGATTTGTTGGACAGCTGCAGACCATACCTGGCAGGGTGTGCAGTTCACCATCTCTGGCCACAGAGACGAGAACTGCGCCTGCCAGGGGTTCCACAGGCACCACCAGGTACAAGCCACAATATGGTACTCTCTCCTGATGATGACATATGTCCGCTGGATCTGGGTCCCTCTTTGGACCAGACAGGGCCATGTGCATGTGGCCTGCTATGTTGTGTTGTGGACAGCGCCCCCCCTGCAGTGCTGGGGCTGGTACTGCCACTACAGGAGCGGCTCTGACTTCTTGCACATCCACATCAGCCTCCAGCTGTTGGTGTTGCTGGCCTGTGTCCATGTGGCCATCACACTACTCCCACCATATGCTCAAGCACAGACATTCCATGGTTGAGGATTCCCACCATCTCACCCAACTGTCTATTCAGGGCCTCTGCAAAATAACGGTGGGCACCTGCAAGATCACAGATGTTGTCAATAACAACAGAATGAGTAGCCCTCTGCAGCCTTAGACCCTTTCTGTTATGCCAGTCCATATGTGCCTGCACCTCCATGATGGCCTGAAACATGTGTTTTTTTGACACCAGACTTGGTACTTCTGCCAAGGGCATGATGACCAGCAGCCCTCCTATGAGTACCCCTGTACATCTGCCTGTGTGGTACCTTGCTGAGCATCTGGCTATAGCTGCTGTGTCCAGACACATGTGACATAGACACCACACTGTCCTGTCCCATGCCACCACCTGCCAACTGTTCCTCATCTATGGCCACTGGTGATGAGGTATGTATAGGCAACCTGACTGTGTGCGGGGATGAGGTGGATAACAGTGGGATGTCAAACAATGGCGCAGCTTCAGCTCTTGACGACCTGGCCTGTGCCTCAAAACACCTATCATCATTGTCAGTGTCTGTATGGACAATAACCTCAGTTTGCCTGCAGGAGAGACCCTGACCCACCTCACCACCTGTGAGGGAAAACAAGAAACGCACTTTAAGACCTGTACATCATTGCTTAACTGTACACCCACACACACACACACACACACACACACACACACACACACACACACACACACACACACACACACACTCACAATTACAGGTGAAGTTGCACAAAGATATTACACACAGACCTCTCATTACCCATCTGTCAGCTTGACATATGGCACTCAACAGCATGCACTGCAGCTATAGTCAATCCCTGTTACTGACATTATACATCTCTGTGATGTATGAGTTGTGTTAATAATTGATGCCCCTTCCCCTGGAGCACAGTGCACCCAATGTACACAGTATTGCTGTGCACCTCTTCAGCACCCTGGCATGTACTGTGCACCATACCTCACAGGTGTACACGCCATTGCTAAATATGTATATGTGTGTCAGTTATGTTTGCTCTGCTGCTCACAGCCCCTATGTGTTTGTTCGACACATACCTGGGATGATATGTGGACATATGCCATTAGTGAATGCCTGATGTCTTATTTGCAGATCCCATCATCAGCAGTGCATGTATGACCAACAAAATACAATTACACTGATAACCTTCAAATCTTACTGTTGCTATGAGGAGTGTACACATCCTTATTGACAGGGCACCCTCTTCCCTGATATTCCATGGGGCCACAATACTGCATATATTAACATTACACAAATCTGATATGTGACATTTGACCTGTGTAATCAAATGGAGTATCAAACAAATGTCAATAATCCATTTAATGAATGACTAAGTGCTTTCACCCTGTAATACCAGGGCATCATCAGAGAGTGAAAGCGCTTAGTCATTCATAGGTTCATAGGTAAGTACTAGGCTATTTGCCTGAGGGCATCTATAAGCCTATCCAGAATGTGTTGGCTTTCGCCACCCCCTTAGATTAGTTCCCTGTGCCTTGGTCCAGCAGAGCCATTAGTTCCTTGTGCCTCTGTCCAGCAGAGACACTGCAGTGATCCCTGGGGTAAATTTTCTGTTTCCCATCCACTCATCAAGGTTTCTCTTGAATATTGTTAGTGAGGGGATCTGCCTAATGTAGATTGGAATCCTGTCCCAAAGCATAGGGAGTCTCTGGGACAGGAATCTATCCCTCCAGCACGTCCTATTTATCACTGGGTGAGGTTTAGATCCCTAGAGCATATGGCTCTTGTGGATTTGTTTTTTTTTTTAGGTGGAGCATGTACATCAATTCTGGGTTGGATATGGCCTTGTATGTCAAGTAGAGATCACCTCTGAGTAAGCAGTATGCAACCGAGTACAGCTGGAGTTTCTTTAGTTGGGCTGCATAGGGCATATGTTTGAGGTCTGTAATTCTCTTGGTGAGGTACTTCTGTGGTCTTTCCAGCTGTTGCAGGTGTCTTGTAAGGTGCATCCCAAATGGGCCGTTGTAGTCTATGATGGGTCTGGTGAGTAATGCGTAGAGGGGCACAATAACCTCTTTTGTTCTAGATGTGAACCCTTTTGTGATTAGGTGGGCCACATAGAAGGATTTTCTAACCACCTTGGCAATATGATTATCAAAGGAGAGATTGCTCTCTACTTGGGTCCCCAGATTCCTTATTACATTTTCCGTATTTAGGGGACAACCACTTATATGGTAGTTCACGGGTACTTTATTTTTTCAAAAGGGGATGACTATGAACTTTTTGCCATTTAGCTTGAGGCCATGATTTTGACACTAGGTATCCATCTCAGTGAGACCCTTCTGGTGGATGTCTGCATCAGCTGGAGAGTCAATTATGGCCCAAAGATTGCAGTCGTCTGCAAACCTGGTCAGCCATAGTCCTCCTTTGCTTGCCTGTACCTCTGAGAAGTATATACCGAACAGGAGGGATCCCAGGACTGAGCCCTGGGGGATGCCACTTGTAACTGGTTTAGAGTCAGACTTAGAGCCTACAACTCTCACCGTATAGGCTCTATCCATGAGCCAATTGGCAACCTATCTCATGACATTAAATGGATTATTGACCCTTCCTATCCGTGTGTGGATTTACACAGTGTTTGTGTTTTTTTTATTATTTTTTATTTTTTTGCTATATGAGTTTGTGCTCTTTTGAGCAAGTTTATTTTATCAAACAAATGTGTTAGTTATGCAGATGCTGATTGAGATGCATACAATTTGTTGGTGTATAAGTGTGCACACCCTTAACATGATGGTTTGTTGCACCAACTGTTAAGTGTACTACAGCAGTCACTATTCCTGAAAGGGGTATACTATCATGGGCCATTTGCATTTGCCAGTATTTGGTCACTCTGCCATACAAATGTCCCCCAACTCTGCAAGATTGCAAGGTCAACTCATGTGCACAGCCCTTGGACGTCACACAGTGCCTTCACTATTGCTGTGGAGTCAGGGTTATGTCTGCCACAAATCATGACCTTGACTGTGTGCAGATACAGCCATTCTTAGTGAGCGTTGGATGTCTGCTTCAGTTCACCGATGTGTTTCAGGATGATACCCCTCACCATCCTCAGCCTTTTTTCAGATGCTTGAAAACTATGGGCTACACGTGAGTGGCATTTTACAGTGTCCCAAATTCAGAACACCATGTGTACCGGCCTAGTCCCTGCTAATGAATGGCAAACATACAGGTGTACACTAGCACCAGCAAGATACAGATGAGGATGGTAGGGCTGAGTTGGGGTGAGGTGCTGCTTGTGCAGCACATGCATCTTAATTGATACTGTCTGCAGGTTTCCAACTTAGTCTTGGTACACCATTACACATTGCAACACATGCCTTTGAGGTACTTTTGATGTTATGCATATGCTACCTGTAGAGAGCCCTGGCTGATGTTTCCTGTGGAACAACTGTCCCATTTGATTACCCTAACTCATGGGTCAAACTTATGCAGAGTCCAGGTGATTGTCAACACAGGTGCTGCAATGCCAGTACTTGCTAGACATTCCTGCAACACCCTCAGTGTTGCGGCATGTTACTAGGCAGCCTAAATGACCAGTTTTCAACTTGTCATCATCTGTCTTGGATGGCCATCTGTTTATTTTCTACATTAATGTTGTCCCATACATCCTCATCACATACATGACTGTCTGCACTGTTTGCCATGGTATATGCAATGGTGAGGTAAGGCAACATATCCCACTCCTGCGTGCTACCTGTTTTTTATGGGATCCATTCCATGGCTTGTAAGATGTGTGCAAGCCACGGCTGCCTCTGTTGCAGATGAGTGAGAAGATTTGATAGACAAATGTCTTAGACAGCAGACCATTTCTTGGTGTGACATTGAGGACCTGTACTTGCTGGAGGGTGCATATTCATGAAGAGTGAATGCTGTCAGTATTTCAAAAGCTGCTTCCACAATATGTTATTTGGAGTGTATGCACACATATGCTTCCAGTGTTTGTTAAGGTATGTATTCCCCATATTTGCTGTCCTAACATAGAATTCCATAATACACATTCATTGCTTATGTTAGGGTCACATTACAGGTGGTAAGAGTTATGGAATGCAGTATTGTGATATGCCATTGTGTAGATCTGTAACAGTTGCCATTGTAATAGTGGTATATACACTGTTGTAGCACTGCATAAGGGTGATGTTTCAGACATGTTCCTACTGTAGGCCATTTGTCTCACCATTATGTTCATCTCCGTGCACACATCTTGCAATGACAGGTTGTTAGTTATATTGCAGGACTCTTACATACCCTTCAGATATGCCACCATGGTGACCACTGTGATGCAGTGTAGTTAACAGCAAAGATAAGTGAACATGTACAGCATGCATTATGGGTAGGTGTGTTAAATGTGTGCAAGGCAAATACCATGGCCATAATATGGCCAGTCTATTGGGAAACCTGAACAAACAGCACCATATGTACCAGCTACAGGCTGCTGCACAAGACATATACCAGAGGGGCCTATATAATTGTGTGAGAGATGTGATGTCAGTAGCTACACCTGTGGCATTGGTATAGGGTAGGAGCATCATTACAGTACATCAACAGTACAAACCCACAATACTAGAGATTATGCACATCTGTTTATTACTATAATGCACCAACAGACTATATATATTTTATCTCACATATGCATGATTAAACTCTACAGATGCAAATGGATAAGAAACAGTGGTGTACTGATATGCCCTGGGGCCTTACCTGCATGCTCCTTGTCCATTGTGTGGGTAGCATCCACCTCCACAATGCTATCCGCAGGGTCTTGTCTTTGCTGGCGGGCAGATGCCCCGTGGCTGGTGAGGAGCTCCTCAGCATGTGTCAGGAGGGATGGATTGCATGACCCCACCCTGTGACCAGCTGGTCCCTCCTAACTGCAGCAGCATGTTGATGGGCATGGCAGAGTAGGTCAGTGCAACGATGTTGGGCCTGCTCATAACTGCAGTTATGCAGGCCGACATCATTTACTCTGTGAACAAGCTCGCTGCACAAAGCAGTCCTCTCCTGCAGATCATGGGCTGTACAGCCAAACAGGGTGTGGTAGGTAGTGCCATACCAGGTGGTTTATAATAACCTCATTTTCCTGGGGGGAATAGACAGGCAAGCGCTCTCTTGACATAGTGCCTGAAAGACATAAGAGAAAGAAAGGTCTGAGGACCTCATACTGCAAGGATATATTAGTTGTTAATTCACATCTCTGTCTCCCCCTCACAATATCTGCAACAATAATCTGAACACACAACTCAACGGGTATGTTTACAACAAACCTACTGTTGGGACATGTATCGTATTACACAACAAATTGTACAATGTGTTTCTAGTCATGTTCCATGTTGAAACACTATCATTGGTGGCTTGTTGGGGGCAATGTCACCTGCATGCCATATTAAGGGCCACTATAGCTCCATATGTGCATGAGTTATGTTTGCTATGTGACTGCTCCAAATCTGATGCTTTGTGTTAATGGGGATATTTATGCATGCTGTTATACATAATCCAGGAATGTGTGGACTATTACTACCCACATATGTTCTATAACTGTGACAAAATAACATGTTTGGGAAGCCAGTTCTCAGAAGAACCACTTCTCCCACATCTGTCCATGTTACAGGCCACAGCATATCTGGGACCCACCCCGGGACCTCATTATCTGCTGGTTCTGCACTACCTTCAGGTGGAACCACCTCCGCGGGTGGTGTTCATTCCCCCCTGGGAGCACACACAGACAGAATCCTGTCACCTGAAGTCAGGTCCAGGGTCTGGTGCATAGAGAGCTCCACAGAGACTTGGGGGATGTGTTAAACTACCTTGAGACCCTTGGTGCACAATTACAGGGTCTGTATGCTCCTCCTGCTCAGCCCCCAGCCCAGGCACCTTCAGGGCCATGAATGTGCAGTTGCGACTTCCCATGGGTGGGGACCTGGGTCCCATTGCTTCCATGTGGGAGCTCATGGGCTTCCACATTTCAAACACCCCTCCCC
>NC_056739.1:1419531538-1419534038 GCF_019279795.1 Protopterus annectens | reverse complement strand
CAGTACAAACCCACAATACTAGAGATTATGCACATCTGTTTTATTACTATAATGCACCAACAGACTATATATATTTTATCTCACATATGCATCATTAAACTCTACAGATGCAAATGGATAAGAAACAGTGGTGTACTGATATGCCCTGGGGCCTTACCTGCATGCTCCTTGTCCATTGTGTGGGTAGCATCCACCTCCACAATGCTATCCGGGGTCTTGTCTTTGCTGGGCAGATGCCCGGTGAGGAGCTCCTCAGCATGTGTCAGGAGGGATGGATTGCATGACCCCCTGTGACCAGCTGGTCCCTCCTAACTGCAGCAGCATGTTGATGTGCATGGCAGAGTAGGTCAGTGCAATGATGTTGGGCCTGCTCATAACTGCAGTTATGCAGGCCGACATCATTACTCTGAACAAGCTCGCTGCACAAGGCAGTCCTCTCCTGCAGATCATGGGCTGTACAGCCAAACAGGGTGTGGTAGGTAGTGCCATACCAGGTGGTTTATAATAACCTCATTTTCCTGGGGGGAATAGACAGGCAAGCCTCTTGACATGGTGCCTGAAAGACATAAGAGAAAGAAAGGTCTGAGGACCTCATACTGCAAGGATATATTGGTTGTTAATTCACATCTCTGTCTCCCCTCACAATATCTGCAACAATAATCTGAACACACAACTCAACGGGTATGTTTACAACAAACCTACTGTTGGGACATGTATCGTATTACACAACAAATTGTACAATGTGTTTCTAGTCATGTTCCATGTTGAAACACTATCATTGGTGGCTTGTTGGGGCAATGTCCTGTAATGCCATATTGGAAGCCACTATAGCTCCATATGTGCATGAGTTATGTTTGCTATGTGACTGCTCCAAATCTGATGTTTTGTGTTAATGGGGATATTTATGCATGCTGTTATACATAATCCAGGAATGTGTGGACTATTACTACCCACATATGTTCTATAACTGTGACAAAATAACATGTTTGGGAAGCCAGTTCTCAGAAGAACCACTTCTCCCACATCTGTCCATGTTACAGGCCACATCATATCTGGGACCCACCCTGGGACCTCATTATCTGCTGGTTCTGCACTACCTTCAGGTGGAACCACCTCCGCGGGTGGTGTTCATTCCCCCCTGGGAGCACACACAGACAGAATCCTGTCACCTGAAGTCAGGTCCAGGGTCTGCTGCATAGAGAGCTCCACAGAGACTTGGGGGATGTGTTAAACCACCTTGAGACCCTTGGTGCACAATTACAGGGTCTGTATGCTCCTCCTGCTCAGCCCCCAGCCCAGGCACCCTCAGGGCCATGAATGTGCAGTTGCGACTGCCCATGGGTGGGGACCTGGGTCCCATTGCTTCCATGTGGGAGCTCATGGGCTTCCACATTTCAAACACCCCTCCCCATCCAAGGTGTTTACCCACCACATATGTCATATACTGCCCCTGTATGCTGTCCTTGTCTGTCTTCCAACCCATCGTACCTCCCCAAATATACCTACTATCCCTCCCCAACATACCAATCTCACCTTGACAAACAAGGGCAATGTGTTCCCAACATGGATTTCACACCAGACATAACTGTCCATTTTGCACCCGCTTACTACTGTATATATCTATATATATGTATATATATATATATATATATATATATATATATGTGTGATGTTTTCTCACACATATGATGCAGCACTGTCATTCAACAGTAGGGAAATATATATATATATATATATATATATATATATACATACATATATACATATATTTTGTATGTATATATATATATGTATATATATGTTTGTGTGTGTAGACATACGCGTACATATATATATATATATATATATATATATAAATAAATATATATATATATATATATATATATATATATATATATATATATATACACACACAGTAGAAACGTAAGGACTGCGGTAGCATTGTCGCCTCACAGTAAGACGTTGTCCTGTTCCATTCTCAGCTAGAGCATCTTCTGTGTGGAGACATGCATGAATTGACGTAGCCTCATTGAAGGTTGTGTGTCAGGGCCGGCAACTCGGCACGTAAAAATCTACTTCCAATCATTAGTGGACCAGAGTTACGCTGTGGCGACCCCTAACCAGGAAAAGCCAAAAGACACAACAACAACAACAACAGTAGAAAAGTAAGGATCCAAGGATAGCAGATACTTCAAGTAAAACTTTCCTTTAATATAGGACAACTAAGAACATTAAAGGAAAGTTTTACTTGAAGTCTAATCCTTGAATCTATGTTTCTACTGCGTGGATTACAATTTACTTTTTGGATTCAACTGGTTGGGTATTGTGGACTGTATCCTAAATAATATATATATATATATATATATATATACATATATATGGTGCATTCAAACATCAGGACTGTTCTGCCTTGCTACAAAACAGACAGGTGTCACATGTGGACACAGCCTAACATTAGGGGGTATATATAGGGACAGATTGCAGGTACACCTATTACAAA
>NC_056739.1:1419521538-1419526538 GCF_019279795.1 Protopterus annectens | reverse complement strand
GATCCTATCTGCCAGGATGTTGGCAATATGAGTTGGTTCTGTATATTTAGTGCCATTGTGCTATAACTCAGAGCAGATCTGAGTGTTGCCACTGAGATTCTTGACATAGCTATAGAATGCATTGTGGTTGTCTTTAGAATCAGTGGCTTCCACATTGTATATTCCCTATGGTAGACAGACTGTTCTGCATGATATGTTATTGATATCATCCTGACATCGTACAGCTGAAATGGATTGCTGTTAACTTGTTGTGGCTATGTTGTGTAGGATCCTGGGTGTGAGACTTGCAAATGTTGGTTATTGTGTTGCAAGGCTGATCTGTTCAGCTGTGGAGGAGGGGATGATATCAATAATTACAAGACTTACTTAATTTGGGCTCCCTCACCCCCATTAATGGTGACTTTGGTCATATATTTATTTCTTGTGTTCCTTTATACAGCTATATGGGTCCCCATTCAGTAGATTGAACATATAACAAGTTCGAACCTCATATGGCCAAGACCATATGTTCGAACTTGTAAATGTTCGATCAGACTGAGTGGAGATCACCGTACAGTGCGGAATGGGAAGATCTCCCTTTTCCGCAATTTAGTGCCATCTCGGAGTTGGTATATTTAAGTAAGGGGGCTGTGGGGTGCAGGAGGGCATAGCCCCCATCTACAGACGTTTAATTTTGTTTTTTTGTTGTTTTTTCTTTTTTTACTTCACTGTTCGGACTATTACAAGTTCGAACATATGGTCTCGGACATATGTGGTTCAAACTTGTAATATGTTTGATCTACACAAGTAGATACATATACATATATATATATATATATATATATATATATATATATATATATATATATATTTATGATATATATCAATTGATTCTGATGAAGTCCATATGCTGGTGGATGAAAGTGCTAGATCCATTCATTTCTTTTTTGAATCAGTGATTTTTAATTTTTTGTCTGCTGTGTTGAGCTATTTCAATTAAAAACAGGATGTATTATTGCTTCGTACTGTGTGCTCTATCCTTCTGGACCAGTTTAGTGTTTGAGATTTATTGTGGACTACACACTTTTCATTTATTTGAACTGTTATGGACAACCAGGGGAGACAGCAACCGGGAAGCATACGCCTGGAGATCTTGATGAACTGAACAGACTTTTGTCGGAAGTCTCATCATTGAAGGGAGAGGTTACCCATTTATTGGACATTATGTCTCAGTATGAGCCTAAACGCTGTGAACAGGTATGGAACAGCGAAATTAGAGAGCCACTCAACACTAGTGATTTGGAATTCGAATTGGCCAATGGACAGCGGTTACCCACTTCAGCGTCCACGCAAAGAAATACTTTTGATGTTAAGAGTAAGGCGCCTGACAACAGCAGATTAACTGATAAAAACTTTACGTTTGACTTTTCATTATATAATTTAGAAGAAGAGTCTAGTCGCACTGGCACTAAACCCAAGCGATTTATGGCTGGAAAAACATATACATCAGCTGTCTCTCAGAGACATGTAGAGCAAGGTACTCTACAGCATTGCTCTAGCCCTCGGGCTAAAGCTAACATTAACAGTGGCATTTTTAATAAACCGAGTGGAAAGAATGATAAATTGGACAATTTTATATCTGTAGATGTTTGTTTCAATAAAGCAGGTTGCAATGATTCTATTAGTAGTGCATTGAATGATAGCTGTCAAGGTACTTTATGCGATTTAATATACGCGCTGGGCAAAAATCTTAGCATAATAAGGGGAATTAAGATATACAATGCCTATATTCACAAATGTTTGAAAATGAAATTAGTCCCTAAGGGACTCAGATTTTTTAAGAAACCTATGGACATTCTACTTGATGAGCAGAGATGTGATGAATTTGAGATATTATTTAATCAGTTTGGTCATGATTTTATGAAACTGTTAATAAAGAAAAATGATGAGAAATTATGTAAGTATATTGAAAAAGTGGAAAAGCTTAACAAATTAATTTCTGATGATTTGCTGTTCGATCAGTGGGAGAATTTGTATCATAAGCAGTTTACAGAAGCTGATCGTACGGCTTACAGCAGTGTACAAAGAAAACATAGGAAGTTGGAGAGGGACATGATTGATTATAAAAATAAACTGGCATATCCATGGAAAAAAGAAATAGGAAATTATCCAGAAATGCATGATAATAAGAATATAAAGAATAACAATGTTTTTTACTGCCCCTATAGAGGGAATGGAAATTTTTATGGGGGAAGGAATCAAGGTGTAAAAATGCCACTGTTAATGTTAGCAAGTTGTAAAAACAAATTGGCAGAGGAATTGGAAATGGAGAGAAAACAGAAAAGGAGGGGAACACAGATACCCCCACAATCAAGAATGGAAGTAATATTAACATCTGACTTTTATGAAGTATCTAATCAATGTATTGTTGTAAGTGAAGAGAATAACAGTAATAGCACTTATACCATTGACAATGAAAATATTGTGCTTCAAAAAAATGAATTTAATATATTTAACTATACGGGTATGGAAATAAGTGATGAGTTTTTTACCCTTTTTTCTAAGGGAATGAAATTTGTTCCCAGAAAGAAATTTATGGTAGTAGACTGTATAACTGAAATAAAAAAAATATCTCAGGAAAATAAATTTATACATTATATAAATATATACATATACATATAAAATACATTTTAATAGCATATCCAATACAGGAGAGAATAGTAAATTGAAGAAAAAAAGTACATATATTCCACCTTCCCATCCAAATGTAGCTTTATATGAAAAATTAGTTACTAAAGAAATATATTTGTTAAAAAATGATATCTGTGTAAATAAAGACAGCAGTAACTTAAATAAGGGAGAACAAACTTTGCTACAATGATTAGTAGATGATAGATCTGTGAGAATCATGAAGCCGGATAAAGGGGGTGGGATTGTACTATATGATTATAATGAATATATTAATAAGATGTTTGATATATTAGTAAAATCTGGGAACTACGTTTCTGTATCATTGAATTTTTTATTTTATTTTATTTTTTATTTTATTTATCATTTGTTGACCGGGAAAGTCCGACTAGGTTCCACAGAGCCTGTTTTCAGCGGAGGTCCGGGGAGAAATGCTCCAGATGCATGTCTTTTGAATGAAATTAATATTGGTTATAGACGTATCAATATGTTTTTAGAGGACATGCTATTAGATGGAAGGATTAATGTAGATCTGTACAAATTTATGAGAGTGGACCATCCTACACTTGCTACCATAGTTGGGGTACCTAAAGTACATAAAAATCTTATAGACCCTCCATTTAGACCTATAATTTCAGGTAGTTGCTCTAAGACATTCCCTTTGGGAGTGGTTATTGACACCTGGTTGAAACATATTTACAATAAGGTACCACATTTGATTAACGATTTGTGGATGTTTCTGGGGAATTTAACACCATTTATATGGAAAGAAGGACTGGTCTTTATAACAATAGATGTTATCAATCTATTTTCCTGTATCCCCAAGGAAGAGGGTATGGACAGTTTCTATAATAGTATTAAACAATATTCCAGCCTTGATTGGGAACATACTAATGTTATTATGGAACTAATGGGTATCATCTTGGATTACAATTATATTTACTTTGAAGGGGAGTATTACAGGCAGACCCGAAGAGTGGCCACGGGGGCTGCCTGTGCCCCAATATATGTCAATTTAGTTATGCTGGATTGGGAAATGGAAAAAATCTTCAAAAGTGATTACTTCATGTACATAAGGTACTACACCAGATACTTTGATTGTATCTTTATTTTATGGGAGGGACAGGAAGAGAATATAGAAGAATTTATTAGTTATCTCAATAGTACCAGTCATTTCCTGAAATTTACGTACAATTGTAGTAATAAAGGTATTGTATATTTAGATACATTTATATCTAATAGTAAAAAGGGTTTCCTTTCTCGTATCCATAGGAAGAATACATTTTCTAACAACTATTTAGAGTTTACAAGTAATCACTGATATAAGACAAAAAAAGAGTATTTTTAAAGGTCAATGCATAAGTGCAGCTCGCATGACCTCCAATTATAATGAGATGATAGAAGAGATTGATTTTATTAGTGGTCTGTTTAGAAATAGGGGATATCCCCCCATCTAATTAATGAAATTAAAACTTATGTTATAGGAGAATGGGGGGAAAAATATTTCCCAGTATTGGGGAAACCATTAATTAACAGGGACAATATTCAAGATCCAGCAATTGAATATAAAAGAGCATGTATTCTGGAATACACTCCGCAGGCTGCACATATTAAAGAAATACTAAAAAGGTATTGGAACATCCTGACTCTAGATAGTGGACTGAGGAAGATTGTAGGGGATGCACCCATATTTGTATACAAAATGGGTACAAATTTAAAAAGTATGTTTGAAAGAAACAATAGGGTAGTGAGCATGAGTATAGAACAAAAAGGAACTAGACAATGTGGATGTTGCAGGTATTGTCAGGTTATATTAAAGGAAGAAGGAGTTGTATTGAATAATATTAATAGGATGAGAATTACCTTTGGGAGAGGTAACTGTAATACAAAAAATGTTATTTACATGGCAAAATGCTTACCGTGCACTTGCTATTATATAGGTAAAACCGAACATATGTTCAGGAAGTGTATATATGATAATTTATATGCTATTAAGAAAAAAGATAGCACTAATGCACTTTATCAGCATGTAATGAACACTGATAGTACCCACAATGTCAAATTTGCCATCTTGGAACATGTTACCGAGAACAGCAGAGGCGGTAACATTAGTGCCTATTTAGCAATGAAAGAGGTGAGATGGCAAATTTTAACTGATGCTTCCACTTTGCCTGGACTAAATGACTATATTACTATAAAGCCTATTTTACAAATAGCACAATAGGATATGAATTTTGTTATGGATTTAATTCAATTTGGGTTATATATATATACATTTTTAACATTTTTTTTGTTATATTTGGTTGTTTGTTTATATTTAAACATATATTTTT
>NC_056739.1:1419501538-1419516538 GCF_019279795.1 Protopterus annectens | reverse complement strand
TTCTTGGCAGGTTCAGTCAGACACACTCATACATATTCTAATATTCTTCTCCTTCATATTGTGCCCTGTTTGCTACTGATACCAGTATTACACAGCAGCTGTGAATACTCCATTGTAATACTGGCAGCCTGACACAGGCATTTATTCCTGACTTTTACAGCACAATTATATATGCAGGCAGTACTACCATTACTGTAATTTTGATTTCTTACTGCTAATAGTAGGGGGGTACTCTGTACTGATTATACTGACAATGCAGCCGGACCAGTCACTGGGCATGAGACTGCACATTCTGGGACCTCTCCATAGCAGCTGTATGGGGAGACATCACACATTAATCACACCTGCACAGTCACAAGTTGAACTTTTTCCATACTTAGAGATACAGCAGACTGCATACTTACAGACAGGTGGGACATCCTGAGCTCGGGTGTCTTGGATCCACTGCTTCAGGTCATTATGGTGATGACATACCTGCTCACTAGTCCGAGGTATGCCAGTGGCACTGGTCAGATCACATGCAAGCTGGTCCCAGGCCTCCACTTTGTACTGCGAGCCCTGGCATTGGCCCTGCAGCAGCCTGCCATCATGGTTTTTAACTAGGAGCCCAACCATGACCCTGGACTCCTGGATGCCCCAACATTGTGCTCGGAAGTGCACAGTGTCTCCAGCGCTAGCCATTTTTGTCCTGCTGTGTGCAATCCCAAATGGTTATGGCTGTAGTCCCACCTGTGCAGTTTAAAAATGGCAGTTTTTCTGCCCTTTTTCTTGATTGGCTTAGCTCCATGCAAATCCATATAGCAATGCTTACACCAGCCAAGCAGTGCTGAAAGCAGGTAAGCAATGCTTACACTAGGAAAGCATTGCTTAAATATATTTTTTTCATTAAATTTATAAATTATTTTTTACATTTATATTTTACATATTCCTACCCCAACTTATTTATATGTGAACCATATGATTTACATCTATCATTCGCATTCCTTAAAAGTTTATTAAATAATTTTCCAGACGGGGAATTCGAACCGAGCATGTTTTACATGCTATATCATGGCAGTACCAATATGCTTCAGCAGCTTGATGATGTTTTGTATCACAGTAGCACTTGTCTATCATTTTCAGGATTTCAGCCAGGCTAAGCATAACGGCGTGCCATGCAAACAAGCTGCGCGATGCTTAAACTTCGGATTTACTTCATGAAAAAAAAATTAATATATATTTTTATTTTTTATTACTTTCCTCTTGCCCTACTGCATCCATGCATGTAGGGCAAGGGTGCATACATTTGGGGGTGTGCACTTGAAGGCTGCTGACATGTTGGCTATTTACATTTCAATGTCTGCAGACACTCATTTACTATATAATATTAGAGCCAGGCTCCAATATTATATAGTTTGTGCTTGAGAACCAGAGTCCAAACTCTAGAAGTGATTCTTGGGGGTTATTCTTGGAAAAGAAAGAAGTCCTATGGCAATTTATGCCTAAAGGCACACAACTACCCTGGTTGAAATGGTGTTACACTATTTTGAAGCTAAAAACTTATTAACATTAAAAGACACTTGTTTAAGTTTTTGTGTGTGTTTTAAAAGAAAATGTTGGATTTTATTTATTTACTTATTTATTTTACATAGCTACAATACTTTTTTACTATGTATAGGCAACCACTTGTTTTTTCAACTAGGTCACTAAAAATTTTGGAGCAAAATAGTCGTATGCCTTCTTTTTGTGTAAAATGGCTGAATGAATGGATTCTCGTTATCTAAAGAAGTCTTAGAATGTCTTAAGATGAAAGCACTTATTGTTTTTATGTATTTGGATGTTTTTTAATGGAATTCTACATGCATAAAACAGTGGTGTGATTTAGGATTATGAGCGTCCATGCTTCTTTTGTTCCTAATAAGTCCGTGAGTTGTTTTTTGACATTTATTAGTATTGAAAAATTTGGAGTGCAAAAAAAAAGATAAGACTTCAAATTTTAATCACTTCCTCATCTGCTAAAAGCAATACCCAGAAGTGAATAATTCACTAAAGGTGGCAACGAGGACTACCAAATCAAAACAATAAATAAAGGAATGGATCAACAATTCAAAAAAATCAAAAAATCACGTCAGTCCAGCAAAGATGTTCACCTAAATTTAATTTTTCCCTTTTGAGCAGACAAATAACAGATATTTTGTGGTGTCAGACATAAAGGCTGTACAATTAAACATATTCTAAGAAATGTGCATATTATATATAGACAGACAGACATATAAATATATATACATATATATATATATATATATATATATATATATATATATATATATATATATATATATATATATATATGGGTCTACTGCTTTTGGTCGAATTACACCTGGTCGAAAATGATTTCAGGCAGCCCACTTCACCGAAAATCCATTTCACTGAAAACCCATTTGTGGTCGTATTCCATTTGGTCGAAAATGGAATATAGCCCCTGCCCTACTGCAGTGCGATGCTGGAGTGAGAATATAATGCAAGGGGGGGTGTGGGGGGTGTAGCCCCCCACATAATTGCAATGTATGCACTATTATATAAGTGTATCCATTAAGAACACATTAAAACATGTAACATCAGTAATAATTAGTTGCACATTGTGCTTCCCACACCCACCCCTTACTTTATATTCTCACTCCAGGGTCACACTGCAGTGGGGCAGAGGCTATATTCCATTTTTGACCAAATGAGCTTTCAATCAAATGAGCTTTTGGTGAAATGAGCTACCTGAAATCATTTTTGACCAGATATAATTCGACCAAAAGCAGTAGACCTATATATATATATATGTGTATATATATATATATATATATATATATATATATATATATATATATATATATATATATATACACACACACACATATATATGTGTGTATATATATATATATATAGAGAGAGAGAGAGAGAGAGAGAGAGAGAGAGAGTGGATATAAGAAATGTATGCATCCCTGATAAAATGCCAGGTTTTTGTGATATAAAAATATGACACCACAATAAACATTTCAAAACTTTTCCCACCTTTAATGTGACTTGTAACCTGTACAATTCAATTGAAAAACAAATCTGTTAGGGGAAAAAATATAAAAATGCAAAAACGTACAATAAGCTAGTTGCATAAGTGTGCACACCCTTAAACTAATACTTTGTTGAAGCACCTTTTGATTTAATTACAGCATTCAGTCTTCTTGGGTAAGAGTCTATCAGCATGGCACATTTTGACTTGGCAATACTTGCCCATTGTTCCTTGCAAAAGCACTCTAAATCTGTCAGATTGCGAGGGCATCTCTTGTGCAATTTTCTATTGGATTTAGGTCTGTGCTCTGGCTGGGCCATTCTAAAACTTTTAATTTTCTTCTGGTGAAGCCATTCTTTTGTTGATTTGGATGTATTCTTGGGGTCATTGTTGTGTTGGAAGGTGAAATTCCTTTTCATCTTCAGCATTCTAGCAGATGCCTGAAGGTTATGGGCCAAAAGTGACTGATATTTGGAATTGTTCATAATTCCCTTCACCTTGACTAAAGCCCCAGTTCCATCTGAAGAAAAGCAACCCCAAAGCATGATACTGCCACCATCATGCTTCACCATTGGGATGGTGTTCTTTTGGTGATGCAAAGTGTTGTTTTTGCGTCAAACATACCTTTTGGAATTGTGGCCAAAAAGTTCAACCTTGGTCTTATCAGACCATAACACATTTTCCCACATGCTTTTGGGAGATGTGATGTATTGTTTTGCAAATTTTAGCTGAGCCTAGGTGTTTTTCTGTGTAAGAAAAGGCTTCCATCTTGTAACCCTACCCAGTAGTCCAGACATAGGGAGAATACAGGAGATTGTTGTCACATGTAGTACATAATGAGTACTTGCCAGGAATTCCTGCAGCAACGTCAGTGTTGCTATAGGTCTCTTGGCAGCCTCCCCGACCAGTTTTCATCTTGTTTTTTATTAGTTTTGGTGGGGCTTCCAGTTCTTAGCAACGTCACTGTTCTCCCATATTTTCTCCACTTTTTGATGACTGTCTTCACTGTGTTCCATGGTATATCCAATGCTGTGGAAATTTTTTTGTACCCTTCTTCTGACTGATAGCTTTCAACAATGAGATCCCTTTGATGCTTTGTAAGCTGTCTGTGAACCATGGCTTTTGCTATAGCAGGCAACTGAGTAAATATCAGAAAAATCCTATAGGACAGCTGACCTTTATTTGAGGCTTATCAGAGTCTCTTTAATTGATGGCAGGTCTGTACCCAATAACACTTAATGTTGTAATTAAATCAAAAGGTGCTT
Organism: Protopterus annectens; assembly: GCF_019279795.1. Taxonomy (NCBI): domain Eukaryota; kingdom Metazoa; phylum Chordata; order Ceratodontiformes; family Protopteridae; genus Protopterus; species Protopterus annectens. The sequence continues at coordinate 1,419,512,236 of NC_056739.1, read as the reverse complement.
CAACAAAGTATTAGTTTAACAGTGTGCACACTTATGCAACCAGCTTATTGTATGTTTTTGTTTTTTTATTTTTTATATTTTTTCACCTAACAGATTTGTATGTTTTTCAATTGAATTGTACAGGTTATAGGTAACATTAAAGGTGGGAAAAGTTTTGAAATTATTTATTGAGGTCTGATTTTTTTTTATTTCACAAAAACCTTGCATTTTAACAGGGGTGTGTACACTTTTTATATCCACTGTACATATATATATATATATATATATATATATATATATATATATATATATATATATATGTGTGTGTGTGTGTGTGTGTCAAAAACGTGGAATCAGAAATTGTTCTTCTTGTAATGGTACAGTAAGGAAAAGACATACAGCCAACTTCAATGAAACCTACACAGTAGTTCAGTGTTTTGGATTCGATAAGCTCTGTGCACACCACCTGCAAACAAGGAAAACACCATGGCATTCAAATTACAGCACAAGCATCTGAATTGCATGCTAATCAGTCAATCCAACATGGTAGAGGTATTCAACAAGGTATAAAGCAGCTGTGTAGACTCAGTGCTGGTTTTCCCTGCAAATTCCAAAATCTGGTGGAATAAAGCCACAGGAAGGAGTCTACACAAAAAATGTTAGGGGACTGCTGCTTTAATATATTTATATGTGCAAAAGACTGAAGTTTGTACTTCTGCTGCTGCCAATAGACCTTGGCCAAGAAGAAGAGTTTTCAGACCCCATTTAACTTTTCAGAACCTGCATAATGTGGAAATTGTAGAGCACTGCAGGATGGCTAGAAACACACTACAGGAACTCATCAACTCTGTTGTCTTCAACTCAGAGCTATGGCCAACTAAGGGGAAATCATCACAGTGAAGACAAAGTTTTGTGTAGCACTTAGAATCTTAGCTACAGGTACCTTTCAGAGACTAACAGGGGACATGGTGGGAATGTGACAGGCATCAGCAACCAGGATCCTCCATCAATTCCTGAATGCTATGCTCCAACATGCCAGTGACCATGTATATTTTCCCTGTACTCCTGTGGAGAAGGACATAAATATGCAGTAGTTCTAACCTGTAGCACACTACCCTGAAGTACTGGGTGCCATAGATTGCACACATATAGTAATTAAGGCACCATCTGGGGAACAAGGTAGGCTCCACATAAACAGAAAGGGCTTCCGATCTATTAACTGCCAAGTTGTGTGTAATGCTAAAGGAGTCACCTTGAATGTGTTTGCTTGCAACCCTGGCAGTTAATAAGACTCACATATCTGGCACACTCACAACTGTATCAGATGTTCGCTAGGGGAGATAACCAACAGGGTCATTTACTGGGAATGCAGGTTATGCAGTGGAACCATGGCTGATGACACCCATCAGAAACTTGCATACACCTGCTGAAGAAGGCCATAATGAGGCACATGCTCAAACCAGAATATCACAGAGGGTGTGTTTGGGCTGCTGAAGTCATGGTTCTAGTGCCTAGATACATCTGGGGGACACCTGCAGTACAATCCATGGACATGTACTGAAATATTTACAGTGTGTGCCATGCTACACATCATCCTGAAAAAACATCTTCAGCAGGATCAGCAAGGGGAAGGAGCAGACATACCTTCACCAATACCAAGGTCATCACAGCCACACACAGATGAGGAGTAAGAGTTGGGAACCACCAGATGGTGTGAGTATAGACAGATATAGGAGTGCTCAATATGCCATTACATTGGCTAAGACACAACACATAGCATACTCACTCACCCTGACAGTGTTTGGATATATTAAAATAGTTCTTTGTGTGTGTTTTGTGCAGAGTCATCTCTTATCACTCTAAATCACATATGTTATGTCAGAGGCATGGGATTACTGGTAGTATTATTCTGATATTGTTGATGACTGTGGTTGGTTCTTTTAATGTTTTCAGTTAGCCTTTATCTCTGCTCCACTTGCTGGAGACCTCCGCTGAGATTATACTTATATTCAGGCAAATAAGTTTGCACAGCTTCACAAAATGCACCCTACCCCAACTGCATGTCAAATCCGTAATAGATGTCCTCTGCATTATTCATGTAAGGATGCTTATTTCACAGTGACATCTTCCCCATTGTTATGTCATCTTGTGTGACAGTCACATAAAATACATCTTCACTGCGCAGTCCCTACTGTACCATATAGATATATGACTGGTGTTGCTGCTACAACCATCTGCCATTGACGTGCTCTCATTTGCTGTACAATAGGTTGTTTCACCAGTCTTCTTTTCCTGTGTTTATTCCTATAATTCATCTGTTTTTCCCTATTCAATAAACACACTTCCCCTGAGTGTTTATTTTAGATAACAGTCCATGTACAATTACAGCTCATTTGCACAAGTTCAGTACAGCATGCCAGGAATTGGATATCACCACTGCCTTGTACTGTGTTTGGACCATATACTTTGCATTCATACCCCTCTGCTGTCCAGATATTCACAGGCTGTCCAGATGTGTTCCTTATCAAATTTGTGGTTTTCTGCCACATCGCTGGGATGATCTCAGGACTGATTTGACTCAATTTGAGTTCATACCTCTCAACTGTCCAAATTTTTGCAGAATATCCAGATTTTATTTCTCCTATTTATGATCTTTTCCTCATAAAATGTTTGGTTTTCTGGCAAATCGTTGGCAAGTCATTGTGGATTGAAGTCAGAAAATAATAACAGACATTTGAGTTTCAAACTTCATGGTCTGCAGAAAATTCATAGTAAAGTAAAACCTATTATTTTATCAACTTTCTCAGTCTGTAAGGGCAATATGACATATCTGTTCCTATTTTCGGGTTTTGTCCCCCCATTATTTATGGTTTTGTCTAGATTTCTTTGCTCTAAGATGTTGAAAGGTTATGTTTGAATTTCATACATCAAATCTTTCAGAACAAGTACTTTTACCACATTTCTATTAGACATCTATAACTATGTCCCTATTTCTGGCTCATTGTTCCTGCATTATGTTGGTCTTTGTACAGATGTGTTAAACTAAGAGATTGAGAGCTATCTGTTAAGAACCAGTGATCATTGTGGCATTTCTCGCAAAACTCCAGACCATAAGTACTCTCCTTTAAACAGGATTGCTCTCCATGTTCACTTACATGATTTCCTGGCTAGCAACACTGTTGCTAGCCATGAAACATCGGTTAAACACGGGGCGTGGCTTGAATATGTATTGGGCAGTGGTGCTCGCCGCTCAGTACTGCAAACACATGTAAAGTCCGTGTAGGCTTCTCGCACAGCCTACATAGAGCTTATTGAATTTCAGGTATACTGTCTGGCACTCCAGTCTATTCACATATTCTTTTTCTGAGTAAGTTATTGAAATGGTAACTGCAGGTAAAGCATTAAGTGTGGTGATATATAATGTTACTGACACCTGGGAGTGGTAGGAAAGTGAAAGAGAAGACTGTAAAAGAAAAACATTAAGTGAGGTTTCCTGAAATCTTTGTAGATAACAAGGAGGGGAACTCCAAGAGTTTTGAGGTTGAATGCAAGCAGATTTATCAGGTAAATCAGGTAAAGTGCCCTGCAAGATGCATATGGTGGCCTTTGAGAAAGGAATAGAGAAAGTGAGTGCTATCATCAATAGTTACAATGCTGAAACAAAGGAAGGAGAAGCAGAAGTGTTTAACACCTTGAACTCTCATCCAGGTACAATTTAAGACTTCTAGAATGAAAAAAAGAGAATTTAAAGAAAGCACAGTTGTGTATATTGAACTTAAACCATAATGATAGATGTTCAAATGATCACTGGTGCAGTCACTTTAGCTATATGGGTTATATCCTGTCAAGAATATAATGAGTGGCCAGCTTCCAAAGCTTTAGGACACCTTCCACATACCCAAACTATCAAGCAGCTTGAGATGAGCTGACAAAAACATAAGTTTGGACATAAGGCCCTGCCAGCAGAGAGAGAGAGGTTGAGCCCTGAAAGGACAGTGTTAAGAATAAAAAAAAATAAATGTCCACACCCTGGCATAAAAAACAGTGATCATTTCAACATCTACTGTTATGGTAAGTTCAACTTACACAGCTATACTGTGTTCTTCAAATTGATCACTGCTGCAGTAGCCTTAGCTGTATGGGTACATTACAATAGCTAACTATATTTGAGAGGAAGAAACAGAATGGTTCAGGAGCCAGTGAAGAATGGTCCTAACAGAACTTAATCTAGATTTACAGATGGAATCAAGCTTATAGTCCTTTGTAAAAGTATGTACAGAAGACCAAGTAGCAGCCTCTAGAATGCTTCTAGAATACAACCCTTTCTAAAAAGCCATAGATGAAGCCAAGGACCTGGTACAGTAGGCCTTGACTCTGCCTGGAATAGATTTGTCATGGTGAGTACAATCAAGGTAATAGCCTTAGACAACCATTTGGCAATACTTTGTTTTGACACAGTTTGTCCGTTTGTCTTACCTTAATAAGAAATTAACAAATGATCCAAAGATCTGAAAGATTTAGTTTGGTCAAGATAGTACCTGAATTGTTAGTGGTCATCCATGGTGTGGAGTATGCTTTCTCCTTCATTGATAAGTTCAAGGAAGAAAATGGGGAGATGGATAATTTGGATTAAAGTAAGCTCATATACCACTTTAAGCGTAAAAGAAGGATTAGTTCTCAAAAAACCACTGTCCCTATGGAAATTGATGTAGTGTTGACTCACCATAAGAGCTTACAACAAAGATACCCTTCTCACAGAGGTCAGAGCAATCAGTAAAACTGTTTTCCATGTTAAGAATCTCAAGTCAGCCAGTTTAGCTTGTTCAAATGGAGTAAGTGTTAGCTTCTCTAACACAAAATTAAGATCCCAAGGAGGAGGCACCAGTTTACTTGGAGGCCTCTTATGCAGATACACTTTCAAAAATATTTTGTCATGAGACTGACTTGAAAATGGAAGATCCATGGGCAGACATGCTGATGTGGCCAGTAAATGAACCCTGATAGAGGAATAAGAAAGGCCATAGGACAGTAACTCACACAAATACTGTATAACCAGAGAACAACTAGCCTTGAATGGATGTTGCTTAAGGTATTGGCACCAACTAGAGAATCTTTTCCATTTGCCAATATATAATTTTCTATAAGCAGGCTTTCTTGCCTCCATTAGCACCTGCTGTACATTCTCAGAAATCAGATGCCTAAAAGGAAATAAGACCCTATCATCCAGGCAGTCAACTGAAGATGATTGAGGTCATGGTGTATCAAATACGTTTGTTCTTTTGGGAGTAGATCCATTATGTATGGAAACTTGTAGTAATTGCTCCTGGCCATTTCCAAAGGAAGGAAAAAAAGACCATGGTTGTTTCAGCCAGAAGGGAGTCACTACAATGATCTTCGGGGATTCCTTCTGAATCTTCATATGTACCCTGGATATTAGTGGAAAGGGTGGGAAGGCTTACAGGGCAATTCCTGTCCAAAGGAAAAAAAAAATGCTCCTTTTTGGCATTTACTTCTCAGAAGTCAAGGCCAATGTCAGTGGTCTCTGGCTGACTAAATTTGTAGATGATTGTAAATTAGGAGCTGTCATTGAATCTCATACTAACACAAATGTTCTCAAGGAGGGGCTGACACAGACAAATAACTGGTGTCAAAGCCATGGAGTAAAACTAAATGCCAATTAATGCATAATAGTATTCTTTGGGAAGTCATCCATCCCTGGTAACTATTGTGATACCCAACCACTGCCCAGTAATCAGGGTCCCTCAATCCCCACCACTAGGACCAGTGGGGGATGTACATTGGGAGGATGACAGGTGCAAACACAGTATTTCCAGATGCAGCTGCCTGCATCAAATGCAATTTCCCTTAAGAGCACACAGAGACCACAGTCAGTCCGAAGCTAGTTTCTCCCTCTTTCTCAAGATCTCCAATAAGACTCCCCACTGGCACAGCTATAGAGTTGAGATCTCAGCTGAGTGCCCAAGCCAAAATCTCCAGCACCCTCCCTGTCCAACCAGTGCTTTGTGTCCCTGCCCAAGTAGCTGACACATACACTCTTTGAGGTTTGATTTATACAGACACACACACACACACACACACACACACACACACACACACACACACACACACACACACACATGCACACCTGGGAAAGGCTGGCACAGGTTTACTAGCTATGCTCCTTTGCCCAGACTATAGGGAAGTTATCACTGCCACCAGCCAACTCCTTAGCAGCTACTTTAAGGCCCTTAACAAAGGGTGTCAATCTTACTATGTGATGTTACTAACAATACAAATGGTATTTTGACCAAAATATGCAAGTACTCTCAGAGCTTAAATATGTCTAGACGGACCAGCCACAATGAAAGATTTAAATATATTTAATAATAAATAATAAAGAACAAGACAATACTAAATATACATTTCAATAACATCTTAGTTCAACATCACAGGAAATATTTAAAACAACATTGCAGACAGTCTCAAGTAAATAAAGAAAAACATCTAAATTAAGCTTAGCTATATTCCTGACTGTATCTAAAATCATTATACTGTACCCTAGTACACTTAATTAGAGCAGCAAGGCAGATGTGATGAATAGATCCTCTAGCTGATGTTGTCAGGTCAACAAAAGAATACAGAATGCTCAGCCTCTCTCAGAGAGTTCTTAAATTAATATCTCAAATATTACTACTGGGATAGCTTGCAGAATTACATAATTTCTTGTCATCTGACTCTATCCCAGGTAACCCCCCCACTACTAAAAGCTAGCAGTATTTAGCATCTACCTGTGAAAATACATACACAAGGGCTTTCCCTCAGATTTTTGCAAGTCATAAAACAATAAAACACTTTCAAGACAATATAGAATTCTTCTCAGCACAGCCATTGTGTCTGTTGCTGCATTGAAACTGAAAGATAACATCTTTTTATTGGGTGGCCATAAAGTAATTTCAATGCAGTTATTTTTCTGTTATTTTGCTGAGGTTAACCTATTTTATTCCAGTTTTAAAACATATACATTTAAACAGTCATACTACTGTATGTACATTTCTGTTCTTTTCAGTAGGGTACACTGTGGTTGCATGTTTAAGCTCAGTACATTATACACCATTTTCAACACACACTGCTATACCAGCAGTTTGATATACACATAACATACAGTTCTAAACAGTTCTAACACAAGCATCTTACACAAATCATTTTGATAGTCACCAATGACATATAATTATTTACAAAATTCCAGATATCTGTGGTGACAGTGTCTCCCTTTGTCATAACTATCATACTGACAACAGATCACTAAGAGATGACCCAGTAGTCATGGACTTAGGGACATGCATATATAGTAATCTAGCCTTTAGTCATCATGTGTCTATAGTGGTGAGGAAATCATTCTATGTTGTGCAACTTATAAGCAGAGGTATGGCATCTAAGTCAAATGAAGTCATTGTTCTGCTGTATTTGGCATTCATCAGACATATCATTCAGTACAAAGCCCCCTTTGGTATGCACTTAACCAGGCATATCCACCAATTGGAACATCTACAGGGGTTTCTCACTAAAATAATACAGGGAATAAGTAAAATGTCCTATGCAAACTGCCTCAAGGCCCTATCCCTGTATTCTGTCTCCTACAGGCTTTTGAGAGGAGATCTAAGCCTCACATACAGGGCATTGTCTGACCCCACTCTGATGGACCTCCTGCATATCCACAAAACAAACAGCACCAGCATTACCTGCTCTAAAGACTTAAGCCTTGTCTCTGATATAAATAGGTCTTGCTGCAGAGATAGGTATGTATCCCAGAGACTACCATGTCTATGGAACAGGGTCCCCATCCATGTGAAGCAGAATTTCTTTCTAACCCAATTCAAGTGCAACTTGGAAAATTAGATGGGACACTGCAAATTCATCCCTGGCTTGGCACCTGTGTCTCTAATGGACATAGGTAACCTGTAAATGGTTCATCTCCCAGGCCCATACTTACACATACCAAGGGTATCAGAACTTGTCAGAGATTTGGGATGCATGGCTAGGTTTAAAAAGGCCCTTGTGGTCATTAGCCTAGTAAACACCTATGAAGTTATGAACCACTAAAAAGGCATTTCTCTTCAAGGACTTCTTGCATGGAGTCCTGGAACATAATTTTGCCAGTTGATTGTTCAGAAAGGAGTTGAAGAAGTTTAATTGAGAAACTACCCACAGATGGATCAAATCTTGGAAGATCTCCTGATCTAGTTTCCATTCATAAGGGTCTGTCTCGGTCCTGCTTAGCCTGTCTGTGTGCTTCATAGTGTTGTTCTAAGGGAATGAAGGATGCCTGTAGAGTGAGAGTATGCTGTGAAACTGCATCCCAAGTTACAATGGCTAGTCTGCAAAGTGGATGCAGCCTGGTCCTCCCTTGCTTGTTGATATACCACATGACTGTGGTATTGTTTGTAACTACTTAAAGCGGTCTCAGGGACCAAAGATGGAACAGAGAGTTTGGTACCTTGATCAGGGCAAGCATCTCCTTGATATTTATATGCTTAAATCAGTTTTTGATGTTTCATACTGTTTGAAATTTATCCCTCCTGAAACTGCTCCCCAAGCAAGATCCAAAGAGTCTGTGGTGACTAACTGCTTTGGACCAGGGATGGAGAAGGGGAGACCTGGATTTAAGAATATCTGCTGTCACCACCAAAACATTTCTCTTCTGACAAAGCCCAATAATGGGATTTGAAAAGATAAATGGTGTTGATGCTGGGACCAAAGATATTCCAAATACCACTGTATCTTTTTGATGTGGAGTCCTGCCAGGGGTATTGTAAAAGTCATAGATGCCATGAAACCCAAAATCTTAAGGCATTCACTCACAGTGGCTGAAGTCTAAATGGAAAACCTTAAAAACACTTCTAGATAAAGATCTATTTTTTTCCTGTGGAAGAAAATATCTTTGAACTGAGGTGTCTAGTTGACATCCCAGGAGCACAATCCTGTGTGAGGGAGTCATGAAAGACCTTTGAATGTTGTCTTGAAATCCCAGCTTGTGTAAAACATCTCTCACCCAAGACAGAGACTCCTGATATTTTGAAAAAGACTCTGCAAAGATAAACGCATCATCTAAATATGAAAACTTTGGATACCTTGTAGTGTGCAATGAGCTATAATTTAAGCCAGACACTTTATGAACACTCTTGGTGCAGTGGACAGTCCAAAATGTAAGGTAGAGAACTGATAGTGTGATCCAGAAACAAAAACTTTATGAAATGCCTGATGTCTGGATCAATAGGGATATGATGATATACATCCTTTAATTCTAGTGTTACCAGTAAAATTGAAAGATGAAGAAGAGGTAACAAGTTTTGAAGTGAAATTGTCCTGAATTTGGGCACTATCACAAACAAGTTTAGGAAAGATATATCCAGAACTGGTCTCCAAGTATCTTCTTACTTTTTTGGCACTAAAAACATAATTGAAAAAAAAACATTCCCCACCTGGGAAAGAGGAACTGGTTCTTTCACTCCTCAGGACAGTATGTACTGAAGAACATGAGGAAACAGAGTGCGATCTGCAGGATGAGGAATGACACCCGGGGGAGAGGAATTTCCTCCCAATAACATCTATAACCCTGATAAATAATTTTCAGAACACATTTGTCTGAAACAACCTGTTTCCAAAGACAAAAATGGAGATTCAGACTTTCTGGAAGAGAATAGGGGCCAGGGTGGGAGGTGGTCACAAGGTCCCTTCAATAGTCATTCAGACTTGTTGGATTGTCCTTGGTTTTTGGGAAGTTTAATACTTCTTTTTGGAACCTTCTTGCCATTTCTTCTTAAATATCTGTTTACCTGAATTCTTTTGAGACTGTTTATTTTGTTGTTTACTAAAACTGGATGAAGAGAAAGAAAATCACTTGGGCAATTTGGAAAAGTAGGACTGAAAAATCGTATAGATTCCCTGGATCAGCGAGCTCCTTCCTTCACATCTGCAGCAGACAGACCAAATACAAAATCTCTCTCAAAGGAAGAAGCTAAAATCTTATTTTTAAAATCATATGAGAGGTTCTGAGAATGCAGCCAAGTAAACCTCTTTAAAAAATGTGCCAATGGCCATAGTCCTGGAAGGAGTATCAACAGAATCATACACACACTGCAAACAATGAGTAGTGACCTGTGCAGCAGAAGAAACTAAGTTACTTAAAGCAGTTTTGTCTTCACAAGAATAAACTGTAAATAAAACATTCCTTATACATTCACAATATGTCAGAAGAAGCTTTAATATATGATTCTGACAATTTAAAAATCTGAAAATCAAAGTTGCAGAGGTATACACTTTTTTCCCATACCTATTAATAATTTTTCTATCCATACTGGAAAGAGTAAGAATGGAATTAACTAGGTTCTTAGCAGCAGTGAAGTCAACTAAGGCTATAGCTGCTGGGTCAGATTTGGGAATAGTGTATAAACATTTAAAAGATTCATGAACTTCATACACCCTTATCTGCCTTTTTAGGACAGCAGGCTGTCTATCAGGAAAAGTGCAGTCAGTAAGACACATATCCCCTAAAGCAGACAGGGCAGGACAGGAAAAATGGGTGTAGATTCTAAAAAAATTGTTCTGTAACAACTCATAGTATTGTCAGTGGGCCTGAGAAACCTCAGTGTTCTCCCACTGAAAACAATGGGGCATTCAAGCAATAATCTCAGATCAGGAGAAGCCATCACAGGAAGAATC